>NW_024081746.1:393117-576056 GCF_003009895.1 Hyaena hyaena
ACACACACACACACACACACACACACACACACACACACACACACAACCAAATGAAAACCTTCCTTAACTCAAACCTTTGGCTGTTAACTCAAACTTTTGTTGTTACTGCCTCATTTCTTCACTGTCCTTCATAGCAAAACCCTTCAAAAGAGTTGGTCTGCTTGTTATCTCTACTTCTTAACTCCTCTACCCCACCCTTGGCTATTTAGCTGGGCTTTTGTCTCCACAGTTCCATGTTCACAGATCTTATCAATGTCATCTATGCCCTATATTATATTAGCCAAAGGCAATGGTCCATTCTGCCTTCATCTTACTTGATTTCTCACTAGTCTGATGCCTCTGACCACCACCATTTTGAAACACTGTCTTCCCTGGGCTTCCAAGGCTCCATCACTTGCATGTTCTGCCCTTTCCTTTACTACCTCCACCTATGCAGTCTTATTAAGATATTGGACTGCCCAAAGGTTTTAGCTGTTTCCTCTATTCTATGTACATACTCTATCTCACAGCTTCAAAAACTATCCATGGAGTAATAACTCCCAACTTTAGACTACCAGCCTGGGATTTTTCTGTAGAGTGCCAATTCTGAGTGTAAAATCCTTTAATCCCCTCCCATTACATTTGGAGTACAATACAGAGTTCTTCTTAACTATGTCTTGTATGGACCCAACATAAACTGCCAGTTCTCTACCACTTTTCAAACTCCATCACTTGCTGCTATCTTACTCATTTACTTGGTACCAGCCACTCACAGTGGCTGCCTTTCTTTCCCTAAAACATACCAAGTTCGGTCCTGGTTTGGGACCTTTGTACTTCCTATTGCTTCCACTTGTAAATCTTATCCCTTACCTGCCCTCTCTGCCTTCTTCTTCTCATCTAGGACTTACCTCAACTAGGACTTCCTCAGAGAGGCCATTTGCTGACAACATTTGGTAAAGCAACAATGTCAGTCACTCCATTATAGTTTTCTACTTCTTAACATATATCCTGTCCATCTCATCCCACTTCAACCCAAGCTACATGAAGACAGGCACTGTGATGGTCTCATCTCTGTTACACCCTCAGTGCCCAAACAGTGCCTGACACAGATTAGACACTTAGTATACACATTCGGTGCCAACTGACAGTATCTCATTTAACTGTTAAGGCACATGTTATTCAGCTTTCAGGGTTCAGTTCAGATGACTGGTTTTTCTACTCTAATTCCTCGGATGAGGTTGGCCTCTGCTTCCTCTGGTGCTTTTATAGCCTTTGGCACAGACCTCTCTTTTAGCCCTTATCCATGCCCACTGTGATTGCTTGCTTGATTTAGCCCTGTAAGAACTTGCTGTGTCCCCAGTGTTTAATCCAGTGTCTAATACATATAAGGTTCTCAAATACGTGAGGCTCCCACTCATATAAGTGACATCATACTGAATCAGCTTGCTTCTCTCTCCCCACTTTTTCCAGAAGAGGCAGGTCAATTCCCTGCACAGGAACCAGTATTAAGATCTCTTATCATAATTAAACTAGTGATACTCCCCTGTGCATGAAAACATCAGACACTCATGGAGGGCTTTGGAGGTTCAGAAATTTCACCCAGCTTCCAAAGGTGTCAATTTATCACAAGGGGGCTACAGAACATACTGGCTTCTGAGGTACTAGCACCTATGAAACAGGAGGGGTGCCTGGCTGGCTCAGTTGGTTAAGCATCCAACTCTTGGTTTTGGCTCAGGTCATGATCTCACAGTTTGTGAGTTCAAGCCCCGCACTGGGCTCTGTGCTGACAGCATGGAGCCTGCTTGGGATTCTCTCTCTTTCTCTCTGCCCCTCTCCCATTCTTTCTCTCTCTCTCTTTCTCAAAAATGAATAAACTTAAAAAAAAAGGATACTTACAAGTGCTGCTTTGTTAATCAAATGTCAGACTAAAGCAGCTTTTGAACACTAGAAAAACTTCCTTCAAAAACTGACATAGGGGCACCTGGGTGGCTCAGTCGGTTAAGCGTCCGACTCCGGCTCAGGTCATGATCTCACAGTTTGTGGGTTCGAGCCCCACATCAGGCTCTGTGCTGATGGCTCAGAGCCTGTTTCAGATTCTGTGTCTCCCTCTCTCTCAGCCCCTTCCCCACTCATTCTCTGTCTCTCAAAACTGAATAAATGCTAAAAAAAAATTAAAAAAAACTGATATAAAGAAGATAAAGAAGCATTTACTTACTCTTGAAACAATCCTCTACCATTTGGTAATTTCTAATTTGTAACTCCAGCTTCAATGTCTTGCAGGTACTCTTGCTACACACATCCAAGGTCCAAATGAGAAGTTTCACTTGTTTGGCTCCCTTGCTTCAAAACATAATGTATCAAACTCAGGAACCACCGTGCTCTCATTCACCTAAGCTGAATGCCACTTGTTAGTTCTCCCTTGTCTTTTTCATTCTGTCAGTTCTCCCTTCCAGAGAAGACTGACCGCTCTCTATCCCTTCATTTGTGCCTATTGCTCTCCCCTAGACCTGGTCTATGGTTTGGTAAGTAAATAACACTCACATATCTGATGTTGAAGCTTCAAGTCTGTTCCCCGTACACATGGTGCTAAAATGCTCTATTATGTTGCCGGTAAAATTTGGCCCATGAGTACCAAATTACATTACAGTCTTATATTTGCCACTTACTCAGATTGGTTTCCTGAAACATGAGCCTGGGGCCAAAAACCCCAGAATATACCAAGTTCACTTGAGTCTCCATCCCGAACTTTCTGGAATGCAGAATTATTTATTCATCTACTAAGAGTTTACCAAGCAGTCTGTTTCTTCCCGTGGCTCCCAGGTGTATTCTAACTCTCTCATTGGCACAAAAAGCCTGTTGACATACAGTTTTGCTCCTCTCGGGTTCCCCATTTCCCTCCCCTTTTCTGTACCTCATGTCTCTCCTTCCTCTAGGTTCCATTCATCTACCTCCCCCTCAACAAACCTGCTGTTTTTAATGGCGAGGACACTCTGCTCAGTTTCTTCCTGGGATAAACTCCACTCATTTTAGACAAAAAATTCAGCAGTTTTCTCCTCCGGGATGCTGTCCTTTATCACCTCTCCACCAGTTAAGCAAATCTGCTCTGTATTCCCTTGGATGGAACTTATCAAACTATCCTGGGAGGTTTGTTTACGGTCCATTTTTTCCCCTCCTTAAATCAGGAGCTCTTTTACTCATCTTTATATCTCTAGACACAAGGCAGATGCTCACACTATGCTTACTGAATGACCAAGTGAGTGAATGATGGTTGAAAAATTACCTGTTCCAATCCCACCTGGCTTTCAAGAGTGTAACCAGAGCCATTTCACTTCCACAAGCTCCTCTCTATGATTCAAATTCTCTTTCAATCTTTCAATGAATAGATTCCTATAACATCCACATATTCTCTGTATTATTGAAATAAATATTGTCTTTACTCAGTCTTGCTTCCACATTCCTGAAAGACAGGTCTCTTACACCTTTCTGGCAATGCTACCAGTACCTATCACAAAAACCAATTAATAAATTGATGAATGGACTAACTGGGTGAAAAATAGATTCCCAGATGACAAAAATAAAACCAATGGAAAAAGCAAAATTGAACTTAGAAGACAGAATAATTCTGAGAAAGGTGACAAAAAACTACAGGCAACTGGAATTTATGATCTATAACTTGCATACAAAACTCTGGACAATACAATTAAAGTCACTCATTCAACAAACATTTATTACCCGATTTTTATGTGTGGCCATTATGCTAGGTACTGGCATTATGCCCTAATTTAATTTACTGAGGAGACAAAAATACCACCCTTAAATTATATATACATAAAAGCAAACTCCTACTCAACTAGAGATATAAAGAGAGGATACAGATGAAGGATCAACCAACTGTTCTCTTGGGGGTCTTCTCATGGTCCATAATGCACTTTTTCTCCCAGAAGACTGAAGCTAAGGGTTCACAGAAATCCTTGAGCCACCAGAGAGAGAGCAAGTTGCTTTCGTTACCCTAGATTTGAAATGATATGAAAGCCATTTGCCTTGTGAAGGTTACCAAGAAGTAAGAGTGAAACCAGGTCACTGGAATAATGCTACACCTCCTGGTTCAATGCACATGCTGTAAAACCTGCATCTCTGTGCCCCTCAGTGAGAGAAAAGCCAGGAATATCTACAAGATAGAGATGAAAGATAGGTGCTGTTGACCTATGCCTGCAATTTTTTTCTATTTTTAAAGTTTATTTATTTATTTTGACAGAAAGAGAGTGCGTGTGCATAAGAGTGTGGGCAGGGAAGAGGGAGAAAAGTGAGAATACTAAGCAGGCTCCATGCTCAGCACAGAGCCTGATGTAGTACTTGATCCCAAGACTGTGAGATCATGACTTGGGCTGAAATCAAGAGTCGGATGCTCAACCAGCTGACGCACCCAGGCACCCTTACCTATGCCTGCATTTTTTTTACCGTGGGCAGTACTGACATCTGAGTTCACATAATTCTTTGCTGTTGGGGGGGTTATCCTGTGCATTTGGGTCTGCTTAAGCAGGATTTTCATTCTCTAACCACTAGATACCCATCCCCTCCAGATTCTCCCCATCCTTCAGTCTAATGACAACCAAAAAATGTCTGTAGACATTCTCAAATGTCTCCTGGGGACAAATTTGACCCTGGTTGAAAACCAGTGATCTATACCATGCTTTGGAAATATTTCTAGGCTTGAGAACAACTGGAAAGCAAGCCATCAATTAGTTTTCTCATACATATCTCCATATTTAATAAAAATAATTTTCCTCTCAATGACTTTGACCAGGAGTTTTTTTTTTTAACATAGCTATTTACATATTATATATAGATAGGTATGTCTTTATCACATTGTACATATGATTTTATCTCAGGTCTTTCATTTATCTATTCTCCTAAAAATCCTAAATATTCAAGACTCTTTTTAATAATACAGATAATCTGTCTTCCAGTATTAGTTAAGGTCAAATGTTGCTGTCCTCAGACCTATACTCTGACAATCCTTAGATTTCTAAAAATGATTACCTGGGGATAAAAGCTTTAGAATACTGTAGTAACATGAAGACACTCCCTGGAAAGTGTCAGAGACCCAAAGGCTAACATTTAATAAGTTTTAGGGTTTGGATTCTCTCCTATAGAGGCAGAGCAGTGTTGTGACTGGCCAGCAAGTTCTCTTAAAGTCTGAAAACCCAAAGAAGTGTGGCAGGTGACAGAGAACTGCAGGAATAAAAATCAAGAGAACAAGAAAAGGGAAGTGGGGTAATAGGCTCAGGGACTGGGGGCTGGTGAGTGGTCAAAGAATAGCAAGTGGCAGGCAGAGAGAAGCTAGGAGCTACAGGCAAGACCAAAGACAGATAGATATATGTGGGGAGTCTAGGATGTTGTTATAAGGACAAAGATCATCTCTTGGGCCTGTGAGAAGATCAGAAAGGGCTCCTGCACAAGGTGAACACTAGAGATGTTAAAGAAGGCCACCTTTGGTCCTCTGTCAGTGCCCTCTTGGCCTTTGGTCTGTGCCTGCCCCTGCCCAACCTGCCACCTATAACACCCACTGTGGCAATGACCCTGGACTTCTGGCTTCTGGTCTGTTTTAACAGGCAGAGACCACATTTCCTACTTTATAGAATTTCCAATTGCAAACCAATTGAACATAAAAAGTCCTAGCGGGGCTCCTGTGGCTCAGTCGGTTAAGTGACCAGCTTGGCTTTGGCTCCGGTCATGATCTCACGGTTCATGAGATCAAGTCCCAAGTCAGGCTCCATGTCAACAGTGCAGAGCCTACTTGGGATTCCATCTTTCCCCTCTTTCACCCATCTCTATCTCTCTTTCTCTCAAAAAAAAAAAAAAAAAAAAGTTCTAGCTATGAAGTCCTCTTCTATAACCCTCTCATTTCACACCACGCTTTTTGTTTTTTAAAAGCACTTATTACAACTTTAGATAAATAATTGTGTAATGTTTATTTGATGACTATTTTTAAAATTTGCCTTGAGCAGCATTTTAGTGAATATTCATTTCACTGAGAGTTAAGAACTAGAGTGATTCAGACTTCTACTAAATAGATTGAATATTAAGATAAATTTGATAGTGTCCTGATATTTTGAGCAATTCCATCCTTATTTCCTTTCAACTACATTGGGCAGTTTTAACTTTTCACGTTGAATCTTGTCTGCCCACTGCTACCAAGTTGACATATCCCATTTATTATATATCCTGGTTGCTAGATAATAACAAATGAGCTTATCATTTGAGATCAAATGGCTTTAGACACTCTAGATTTCTTTAGTTGTTTTTGAATGTCATTTTCTATTATTTCAGAGTTTAGCGATTCTTATTATTCGCAACTAGAATGACTTATCAGCCCTCATTTGGTGCTTCTGACAACTCACTTGTTAAATTTGATCATATCATGTGTCAAGAGGTTGTTCTGGGCATCTGAGTATCTTCCCTCCTCTGTCATTAAAAATATTTCAAATTAGGCACTTTACTATTCTTTTACTAATTATTCAAAGGGTAAATCAGCTAAAGATTTGCATTTCTAACAATGAGTAATCAAAATGTCACCATTATGGTTGCTCTGGATCTTTCCTCAGCAAATTCCTACTTAGGACAAATATATGGGAAGCCAGTGTTACCTTGAAATTGTGGTTGTTGACTATAAAATATGTTTCTAAAGATTAAGCATATTGATAAGGAAATTAAAAAGCCTGTAACCCCTAGGTTTTGAGAAGTTAAATATCCTTAAAATGCTAGATACAGAAAAAAGGTAAAAAGCCTGTAAACCCTAGGTTTTGAGAAGTTAAATATCCTTAAAATGCTAGATACAGAAAAGAAAAACTCTGAACTAGAAATTCTTAGAATTTGCCACAAATGTTATAACAATTTCATCCAATGAGAAGTTCTGTAAACTTTATAGAGAACACCAAGTAAACTTGGTGAAATGGGTGAAAGCTCTACATACCAGTTATTATTTTGGTAACTGATTACTTTACAAAAATTTAAATAGAAATTTTTAAAATTAAAAAAAAGTCTGCTTATAGTAGGATGATGGAAGGACAGCACCTCTCTTCCATGTAGAGCCCTGGCAAGCGTTTGGTCACTACTGCACTCTTGGTTCAGGAGACATAAATGTTGAAAAGGAGCTTCTCTACAAATCTATTAACCTGAAGATTATAACACAGAAAAAGGATTGCTGTTTTGAATAAAAAAATAAAAGCATTTGATACTCCTAAACTAACATACTTCTAAGAAACTTGCCTACTGCTTTTATTAGAAACATCACAACTATGGGGCCCCGAGGTGGCTAAGCTGGTTAAGTGTCCAGCTTCGGCTCAGGTCATGATCTCATGGTTTGTGGGTTCGAGCCCTGCGTCGGGCTCTGTGCTGACAGCTCAGAGCCTGGAGCCTGTTTCAGATTCTGTGTCTCCCTCTCGCTCTGACTCTCCCCTGTTCATGCTGTCTCTCTCTCTTAGAAATAAATAAAACTTAAAAAAAAAAAAAAAAGAAACATCACAACTATATCTGAGGTAACATTATAAAAAGAAAATGGCCTTTAAGATACCTTTTTAAAATCCCAGACTTCTATAGCAATAGGATCACTTAAAAAAACACTTCTTTTTTCCTTTGCTCATATTTTAGAGAGAGAGAACATTAGTGGGGAGAGGAATGGGGGGGAGGAGAGAGAGAGAGAGAGAGAGAGAGAGGATCTTAAGCAGGCTCCATGCTCAGCATGGAGCCTGATGTGGGGCTCGATCCCACAACCCTAGAATCATGATCTGAGCCGCAATCAAGGGTCCATCACTCAAGTGACTGAGCCACCCAGGCACCGCCATCCCTACTGCTGCACAAAACACTTCTAAAATAAGAAGGTACTTTTTGTGTTTTATTTTCCTTTATCAGAGAGCTTGGAAGCAGGCATTTAATTTGATACCATCACTGTGGGAGCTGTGTTTATTGAAAATGGATGCCTAGGGACAGGAAATCAAACTGAACACTATATGTAGTTAGAAGATGGATTTTTCTGAGACTCAGGTTTGAACCTGAAGAGGATTTTCAGAGTTGGGAGTATAGAAAATGTTAATGGCTATGGACATGGGTCTTCGGTTTTGAAGTAGCTAATGTCGAAAGTCTGTGGAGTTGAGGGGTTTTTCTGCCTAGACCCGGGCATTCTGCTCTCCAACTGTAGACTGTCCTCTCTTAGGGACAGCTGGTAGTGGGATGATAATTTCCCATCTTTAACAGGGCTGGGAGATCATATTAGACAATTTCCTACTACCTGCTGATGATTCTCCTTTTGATGGGCAGCTTAACCATGACTGTGGATTTTATTAATTTGTTTTCTGACATGAGTCAATAGGGCTTAGGGTATTATTTCTCATTCTTGGCTTATTGTTCTTGTTATATTCATGTGAATGCATTGGAATTAGTCCTTAACTTTTCCCATCGCTGTGAGAAAAGTTCTAGGTGACAAATGATCGGAATCAAAACATGAATTATAACGGAGTCAATCCTCAATAACCCAATGGATACTAACTACAGCATAATTTTAATCCCATCTTGAATTCCCCCTGGTCCTCTAGTTTTAGGCTTCCATTTAATGATGTGCAATTTAGAAGAACAAAGAAATTTGTTAGATAAATTTGTGGCAAAACTCAAAAGCAAAATGTAAACAATTTTAGCAATAGCTGCTATTATTGCTGTCACTTCCAGTGGGGTGATTAATCCAAAATTTAATACATATGTAATATTATGACTGCATTTTAAAAACACTCAAGGCCAAATCATCTTTAAAATATGTTTTATGTTTATTTATTTTGAGAAAGAGAGAGAGAGAGAGAGCGAGAGAGAGCATGAGTGGGGTAGGGGCAGAGAGAGAGGGGAGAGAGAATTCCCAGCAGGTTCTTCACTGGCAGAGCCCGATGTGGGGCTCAAACTCACGAACTGTGAGATCATGACCTGAGCCAAAATCAAGAGTCTGATGCTCAGGACACCTGGGTGGCTCAGTCTGTTAAGCATCTGACTTTGGCCTAGGTCATGATCTCCTGTTTTCGAGTTCGAGTCCCACATTGGGCTCTGTGCTGACAGCTCAGAGTTTGGAGTCTGTTTCAGATTCTGAGTCTCTGTGCTCTCTCTCTGGCCCTCCTCTACTTGTGCTCTGTCTGTGTCTCTCTCAAAAATAAATAAACATTAAAAAAATAAAAAAGAATCTGATGCTCAACTGTCTGAGCCACCTAGGTGCCCCCAGAAATATGAGGTATTCTAATCTGTGTTTTTGTTTTCTATTTCTTAACGTTTTATGTCAAGTTTGGATAATGAATGAGGCTTGTAAAATCGATGCTGTTTAGGAAATATGTGGATTTTGCTTTTAATTAATGAAAAATTAATTTTTCAATATCTAAGGACATTTGATAGGGATGTTTCTTGTTTGTTATTGTTAACTTTAAAAGTAAAACTGCCAGGGGGTCCCTGGGTGGCTCAGTTGGTGAGCATCAGAAAAAGAAAAAAAATACAAAATCAAAACCAAAACAATGTGAGCCAAATAAGTTGGTTCTTGTTTTTTTTTTTTAAATGTTTTATTTTATTTTTTTGAGAGACAGACAGAGCATTAGTTGGGGAGGTGCAGAGAGAGAGGAAGACACAGAAGCTGAAACAGGCTCCAGGCTCTGAGCTATCAGCACAGAGCCGGATGAGGGGCTCGAACCCACGAACTCGAGATCATGACTCGAGCCGAAGTCGGATGCTTAACTGACTAAGCCACCCAGGTGCCCCAGTTGGTTCTTGTTTTAAGCCACTAAGTTTTGTTATAGGGTAATGGGTCACCTGATACAATTATCTTTTACATTTCATACCAGGAGCGGCTCCTATCACAATGGCTCTCAGTAAACACTTGCCTTACATGAGCATCAAGGATGTAGAATTTGTATGTCATAAGATGCCACCACAGCCAAAGACAAGATACAACTTTAAGAAAATTCCTTAGACATGGGGCGCCTGGGTGGCTTAGTCAGTTAAGCATCCAACTTTGGCTCAAATCATCATCTCACAGCTTGTGAGTTCGAGCCCTCCGTCAGGTTCTGTGCTGAGAGCTCAGAGCCTGGAGCCTGCTTCCTCTTCTCCCTCTCTCTCTACACTGTGCCCTCTCTCTCTCTCAAAAATAAATAAATATTGGAAAAAAAAGAAAATTCCTTAGGCAGTTGATGTTTATACCTCTAATGTTACAATTACTAGTTGTTTCAACTGAAGGTTTATTGGGATTACTGATGGCTTTATAAGTAAATATAAATTAAAGCAGTATTTCCTTCCTTTATCAGAATATAGCTTTTTTAAAAATCAGTTTTATCGAGAGAGAATTTATATGCCATTGAGTCCACCTGTTTCAACAGTGCAATTAAATGGCTTTTACTATGTTTACAGAATTGTGCAATTGCCAAAATATAATTTTGCATATTTTCATCCCCCTCCAAAGAGACTTAGCTTTTTGCTTTCTATTTTTCTCTCATTAATACCTGATAAGATACTTGAACATCCTATTTCATTTATAATAACATATTTCCTGTATTAGCCCAATTAGCCCGTGTTGCTACACACACACACACACACACACACACACACACACACACAGTCTTGTTACTAAGCAATGACTTGGCACTGAGAATCCTAGACTCTTACACAGAAATCCTACGAGAATACCAAATGTTGAGATTAAGTAGTATTTGTCTTAAAAAAAAAAAAGAAAAAAAAGCTTATTTTGGAGCACCTGGCTGTCTCAGTGAGTTGAGCATCTGACTCTTGATTTCCGGTCAGGTCATGATCTCAGGGTCTTGCGATTGAGCTTCCCATAGGGCTCTGCGCTGAGCAGGGAGACTGCTCAAGACTTCTGTCTCCCTCTGCCCTTCCATCACACACATCCTCACACACTCTCTTTCTCTCAAAAAAGAGGTTATTTAGCAGATTTCAAATGTGAGGTCCCAGTATAGTTTAATAATAATTCATTTTGATTCAATTAAAAAATAAAGCAACTTTAGATGGCTATCAAGACACTTCAAGTTGGTGTTAAGGTGGAGAAGAGTTAAGGTGCAGAAGCTGGGGTGTGGAATCTAAAAATGGGGATGGAGAAAACGGGGGACAGGAGCAGAGCTGGGGATGTGCTCCAGATTCTCAAGATGTCAGGGAACCCTTCTCCTGCCCCCACCCCAGGCTGCACCCCTGCCAAACTGCAAGTCCTTCTTCACAAATACTTCACAGTCTAACATCTCAAATGAAAACATATCTCCCACTATATGGGAAAAAAAAAAGCAGGCCAATAGATTCATTTTATGGAACTATCTCGATAGCTCTCTGTATGCGTACCCACCTGTTTCCTAAAGGAAAGGTCAACTGGATTGCATTTTAACACATTTAAATTTTTTTAAGGTTTACTTATTTTTGAGAGAGAGAGACACAGAGCGCAAGCAGGGGAGGGGCAGAGAAAGAGGGAGACACAAAATCTGAAGCAGGCTCTAGGCTCTGCGCCCTCAACACAGAGCTCGATGTGGAGCTTGAACCCACAAACCGTGAGATCGTTACCTGAGTTGAAGTTGGACGTTTAGCCAACTGAGCCGCCCAGGTGCCCCATTTTAAATCATAGGTTAAAACAACTATATTTGCAATGAATGCTTATGTCATTTCCATGTATCATGAAGAGAACCAATCCCACAGTTTCAGAGATACTAAAGTGTTCCAGGAGGTCAACAGATAATGACGCCAGAAGTTTTTAGTGACTTAAACGTCAGACATTATGTTAAGTAGTGAGAGGATACAGAAAAAAATTAACTTCTATTAAAAAAAACATTAAAAACAAAGGGGGCTGCTACCTGGGTGGCTCAGTTGGTTGAGTGTCCTACTTTGGCTCAGGTTATCATCTCACAATTTGGGAGTTTGAGCCCCACATGCAGCTCTCTGTTGTTACTGCAGAGCCCACTTAGGATCCTCTGTCCTCTCTCTCTGCCCCTCCTCCACTCATTCTTTCTCTCTCTCTCTCTCTCTCTCAAAAATAAATAAAAACATTCAAAAAAGAAAACTTCTATTCTACTCAAAAGATAGCCTTTGAAATATCTCTGGAACATGGATGTATTTTAAATTCTAGATCCCTACATTCTATACATTCTGGCCCTAAGTGACATTAATTAAGCCCCTATGATATGGATAAAACCTCAAGGGAGAATAATGTTACAAACATTTACTGACCACTGAAAATGTGCTACGGGAGACATAAGGATGAATAACACTTCTATCACTGATGGAGTCACCGAAAAACATTGTTGTCAGCTTTTCAACAGGCACCAGCTTTCCCTTAGACAGGGGAAGTGCAAAGGAAAGGAAAGTCTTCCTTGGACTTTTTCTCAGTATGTCTCTAGACTAAGCATCCATTTGTTACATGTGTGTGTTTGTGTATACACCCCCCTCCACACACACAATATACGTTATATGCTTAATATATATAACATATATATAGTGAAGAGTACAATAACCAGAGGTGTGGGTGTGAGGATGGTAGGAATGATAATATGAAGACCTCTAGGTTCAGGGAGGTTACTACCACTTAGCATACCAGTGAGTTTTATAACAGATGGGGGCAAGGGACACCTGTGTGGCTCAGTCAGTTAAGCAGCCAACTCCTGATTTCAGCTCAGGTCATGATCTCACAGTTTGTGAGTTGGAGCCCCACATTGGGCTCTGTGCTTGCAGTGCAGAGCCCACTTTGGATCCCCTGTCTCCCTCTCTCTGTCCCTCCCTTGCTTGTACTTGCTCTCTCTCAAAAATAAAATAAACATTATAATAGATGGCCAACCTCCTCATGTAATAGAGGAGAAGTCCCTTAGCTGCAACTCTAACCTCTGAGATTCTGCTGCAAGGGTTTTTTCTAGGAAGTATAAAATAACTTGGAGGGCACTTTTACAAAATATTCAGTGACAGGTGGACATGGCTGTGTAGTAGAGCAACTATAAAAACCAAGAAAATAATGCTGAAAACATAGCTCCATGGGAAGCTGGCATGACCGGATCCAGGTATATGGTGTTCTGGTAATCTGATTTCATGTAAGGATATAGCTCAATGCATAGAGAAGAACTAAAGGGTAGTATTTCTGAACCATTCCTTTGGGCTTTCAGCTTACAAGAGATGCAGAGGACAATAGTCAAACTTAAGAATATTAGAATCACCTGCCATGCAACTGTTCCTTAATAAGACCTTGAACATCAAGACTGGATACAGAGAAAGTAATGTCCACTTACAGAAATTCATTCAGATGTATTTAATGAGCATCTACTACATGTCAAGCACTAATCCAGAGGTTGTAAGGTTCAGTGGAGAATAATATAGACTTTGTCCAGCCATTACTCAGAGTATAGTCTATAGAGGGTACATATATAAATAATAAAAATAATTTTTAAAAAGATAATTTCAAGGGCGCCTGGGTGGTTCAGGTGGTTAAGCATCCCAACTCCTGATTTTGGCTCATGTCATGATTGCATGGCTTGTGGGTTTGAGCCCCATATCGGGCTCCATGCTGGCAGTGAGGAGCCTGCTTGAGATTCTCTCTCTCCCTTTTCCTCTGCCCTTCCCCACTCACGTCCACTCTGCTCTCTCTCTCTTTAAATAAATAAAAATTTAAAAAAAAGATAATTTCAGGTGAGAAGTGCTATGTAGACACCTGCAATAAAGAGTAGTAAAGAATTCGACTGCATTCACTTTGACTGCTGACAAGCGTGTAGGCCCCACCACACTGTCTTCCCCTTCACACAAGTTGATAAGAAAGCTCAGGTGCTTTCTGCCTTTACTGCCAGCTAGAAGTTCAAATCCTGTCTGCCCAGCTCCAGGGCAGAAGACCTCACCCCAGACCCAACCACCATATAACCCCAAACCAGTCTCCTTTCCCTACTTTTTCAAGCCATTTTTGAGCCAGCTTGGGAGTTCATCCTGCTGTCTCCAGAGAGTGCATTACTTGAGTAATAAACCCTTTCATACCACCTTGCTGCATGTGTGGCATCACGAGTCGGCATTCAAACCAAAGTTTGGATGGAAGATTCTATCTTGCCTTGAGGAGCGATCACATCACAAAAACAGGGGAAGGTCTCAGCATACACAAACACAGTAAGAACAGAAGCAAAGTCTCTTGGGGACATCACTTCTTCTGGATGCTTTTGGTCCCAGCAAGACACCAAGCCAAGTCTCTAGCTCTTGATAAAGAGGGACCACCAACATTTGTGGCCATGTTTACAATCCACCATGACTATCAGGCTGAATCTATTTTTGCACTGCCTAGTTTACCCCCTTCATTATAATGTGAGAAAAAATATTTGGATATCATGATTGACAATTGTGTCCTGAGAAAGGGCTCCTCTACTGTGCAAGAGGTGAGAGCTGGAAGTCCCAATGGGCCAAGTCTTACTCACCTTCTGTCTCTATCACAGAGAGCACAGAACCCGTCTATCCTAGGAACTGAAGGAATTAATGTAGAAGTGAACTAAACCCAATTTTAAGTGAAGAACAATGTAATAGCGAAAACACAGGAATAAAAGAAAAAAAAGTCTGTCATAAAACATTTTGAAAAAAATCTTCCATATATGTTCATACATCATCTCATACATCATTCACATTTTTTAGTCATTTTGAACACAGCAGTATCAACTTAGTTCTCTTGTTAGGTGGGTGACAGAGCCATTGCAGATAATTCTGACATTCTAATAACATAATTAGCCCCCTGATCTGTAGGAGGGTGAGTCATCACAAGCCTCCTGACAGACTTGTGAGATGGGATAAGACGGCTCACCTTTAGAAGCGATGCGTACACCCACAATTACAGGGATGCATGTTAGCTGAAGTGTTGAATTAGGTCTCCTCGTGGAAGACAAAGAGGTATATTTGACTATGGATATTGCTGCTCTTTCTAGTCCCCAAAAGGCCCTTCTGCTTTTGCATCCATGGAGCAAAACTGCTTATTGACTATGCTAGGACTGTGCTAGGTATGAGGGACAATGAAACAGCAGGGATTTTGCCTTAAAGAACAAGGAAACTAATAACAGTTGATATATTCCTATATGCAAGGCATTCTGCTATTCTGTCTGCATATGCTTTTCACACGGCACTTACAACAAGCCGATGAGGTGGCTGTTATTATCCCCTACTTTACAGCCAAGGATACAGAAACTATCATAGAATATGAATTTGCTCTCGGTCATTCAGCAAATATATGGCAGGAATCTTGATTCAGACCCCGGTCACCCTGAACTTCAAGCTCTTCCCAACGGGTGACAAAGGGCTTCTTCCAGCTATGCAAATGTACCATTGGCTTCTTTTTTCAGTTAGAACATTAGACCACTCCTACAGTTATAAAGGGGAAACTTCCGTCCCTTCCCTCAATGAACCTCTAGATTCCATCTCTACAGGACTGCGATTCAGTTGGGATGATGAGTTCATCAGACAAAGTGGCTGTTGTGAGTGAGTTGTCTACATCTCAGGGTCAAGTCCCAAGTACATATGCAGTGAAGAAGAAAATTACAACACATGGACCCTAAGTCAAACTCATCTGTGCTAGAAACACTGCGGTTGCCAGAATGGTCACAACATGCAGAGTCCAAAACTGTACGGAAATGGGTAAAGCTAAAATACGTGTAAATTTGCAATAAAAAGAAGGCAGTTATCTTTTATACTTCTTTTCAGAAAATGCTTGTGAAAGTCTTCTTTTTTTTTGGACAAGACAAGAGTAGATCAACCCTGAGATCATATTCTGATGGTGAATGAGAAGTGGCTAAACAAGCAGGTAGAAGCTGGAATGATGGCACATCACTTCATCTAAAGGGAGAAGAAACCAGATGAAGCCATCTCTACAGGTCCACTACTGAATACCAGCTTTTGACATCTGTAGGAAATAACTGCCCTTGTCCCTCCCCTAAGTCTCCCATTCAGTCCCCAAGCTTTGCCCATGTTCCTTGTCTCTTATCTTATGGATACCACCTCCTGTGACTGGGTAGTATCACCTGTATACACTCTCACCTGTAGCTCCCCTACATCTGGATCTGCCTCCCAGCTGGCTGGCCTGATCCCAGTCTATGTTATTGCAAAGACCCCGTTTACCAGATAAATGATCTTTGTATAGGAGACTTGCATCATGTCAACACTCTGCCCCAAAACCTTTCACTTGTCTGTGCTTCATGTTTCTAGCCAAAACTACAATCTCAGTCTGTCCCCTCCACTCCTCTCCAGTTTCTACTTCCCTTGGCAATTAGGCTGCTCTTATGACAGTCGGCCAACGTTGCCATGTGCATCCCTCTCTAGGTCTGCACATGTTCTCTTCTTTTACATTGGTATTCCTCTTATCCAAAGCCCAGGTCAAGTCTCTTGTCTTCCATGAAGTCCAACCCTTAAGTCTTATTGGACATACATGTTGTTTTTCACAAGTGGGCACGTAGCTTTATTATGTATTGCTCTACAGTTAATTATGGTTTCACTGTGCTATTCTGGTGTACCCAACTGCTTTTGGGTAACCTTGAGTGTCATTACTATGTTTTATGTGTTGTAAGTACTCATGCGTGTGTGTACATATGTGCACATATGTATCCATGGTTATTTATTTATTGCTTTGACCATGGGCTGTTAAACAAATCTCATACAAATGTTTACATATTTTCACAAATGATAATTTACATAGACTTATTATCAATTTAGATATTCTCAAAGCATATTATTGAATTTATTCATAAATTGGATTTCTAAAAAGTAGGCTAATTGTCCTATGGGCCTCAAATGAGATGTAAGAAAAAGTTAAGGATTTTGTCAGGAAACCCCAACAGTTTTTGCCTTTTAAAGGAGCAATAAAATAACCAAGACCAGTATTTCTAGAACAGTTGGTAATTTCCCTGTATGGATGATTCATTCATTCATTCATTCATTCATACATTCATTCATTCAACTAAAGAATTCCAGGATGCAATTTAGATACCAAGTACTATGTCAGGTATCGAAGACATTATTGGTACCAAAGCTATCTGTGGATAGTTTCTATTGAGCCAAAAGGAAATGCAATAGGACAAAATATGTGGAAACTGTCAGATATTCAAAAGTCTAGTAACAGCTGAATTAGGCAAACTTGGTTGTCCTGATGAAAAATAAACTCATTCTGGGGGCACCTGGGTGGTTCAGTCAGTTAAGTGTCTGACTTTTGATTTGGGATCATGGTTTGTGGAACTGTGCCCTGTATTGGGCTCTGTGCTAACAGCACAGAGACTGCTTGGGATTCTTTCTCTCCCTCTCTCTCTCTCTGCCCCACCCCTGCTCACATGTGTGTGTACTCTCTCAAAATAAACAAATAAACATTAAAAGAAACCAAACAAACTCATTCCAGTTCCATTTGATTTCTATTTCAACCTCTACCATGGGTACAGCTTGATTGAAGTTGGTCAGAGCTATTTAATTTTCAAAGATATATCCAAGTTTTCTTGAGTTCTCTTTTTTTGCATCTGTTGAGGAATTACGATGTGGATGGCTTGGAAGGTAGAGATTGGGAAAGCCAGTACACTGAGCCCCTGAATTGTAGTGTGGGAAGTAAGATTTCTCTGCTTTTTAATGAATTCTTGGACAACCCAATGGCTTTGCTCCAAAACTGTCTTGCTGGAATGGAGGATTATCTCACATGGGTCATTACACTTCCAAGCTTTAAGCCTCAGAATGAGCATTAAATTAAAATTCCCTGCACCTAGTAGGCAGAACATTGTGACACTTAAAAGATGTGAAAGTGCTAAATGAATTCTGAGCAATAATATTATCACCACTGCATATTTATTGAGTTCAACAGGGTGCTAAGTACTGTACAGACAGATAATACAAGCGGTCTATACAAAAAAACAACAGCAATACTCTTACAAGAACTCTCCCATTCATCTGCTTTAGGACTAGACAGTATAACTAGACTTGTTAGAAATAGTCTCCTCTTTTCAAAAGTATCTGCAAGGTTCTCTATGCTTTTGTTTGATTTGAAAGTGGTCGATTTTCTACAGTTACCATTTATGAAAGTGGCCCGAGTGTCCCAATTTCAAAATTACCATAAGAATGCTGCAGGCATTAAACTGAAGAACTTCAGCCCCTTGCAACTGGAAATTACAAATGGACTTTCCTGAGAATCTTAAATAAACCAGTTATAAAATATGATATATATGCCATTATGTTTTTTGTTCAAATGGGGAATATGCATTTTCAAAATTAATAATACTGCTTTTTAACTAGCCTTTAATTTTCTGGAAAAAATGCATACATTTGAATACGAAAAGAATTTAAATAGTTTAGTCTAAAATTAAAGAGCTTAACTATTCAAAATTAAAGCATGAAGCAAATTTCCTATTTTTAACGAATCTAGACCCAAATGGAGGAAGAGTTAACGTACGAAATACCCGATATGTGTGTGCAAGAGCCAATATGCATGTGGATGAGCACAAGAATAACTTTGCATATACAGAAACTAATTGAATTTCAGAATCCTGACTTTCTTTATTTAAATGCCAGCCCATCAGGGTTACAAGAAAAAAAAATTAAGCACTTTAGAGAAAATGGCTTATAAACTGTCATTGTTGAGTTTAGTGTTCTGACAACTTTGAAAGTAACTACAACGTAATTCCCAAGTTGGTAGCTAAAATAATGGAACATCTGGATGCCATTGAAATGTATGACAATCAAGGAGAGAACAGAAAAGCAGTGGGAACAATGCTTTTCCTCTGCTTATAATTCTTTGTGGTTTTGAACTCTTGCTTTGAACCTCAGTTGTGGCAGTCAAGGGCAGCATCCTTCTCAAAGATTCACCTTTTACTCCTGATCCTATGAGTCCATCTCTGGGCCTCCCTATTGCTGCCCACAGCTGCACTTTTCATTGACTTGCCTTCCTTATCCGCTGTTAGACCTTACGCCTGAGCGCCTGTGTGATATAAGCAGCATTCAAAGTCACATGCAAACAGGTCAGAATGTTGATGTCAACCTCGTATGCTATGTATGGCCTTTGGAAAGGTAGGCATCTCCAGGTAATATCATTTATAAAGCAACCAGAGACTAATGTCTTCTGTCCTTCTGGGGCCAAGTGATGTTAGTGTGGACGATATAATGAAGGTGAAGCGTATAGACCAATGAGCAAGATACATGTGTCTTCCCAACTGGCAGCCTTATATATAGCACAACCTCCTACAGTTTCTGGACTAGTCTTGCCACTTGTCAGATGTCTAATGATACATAGTAGATTGCTGGAAATGGCCAGACACAGGCCTTACATAACAACTAAAGTTCTTCCTGAATAAGAACTCGCTGTAATTGAATTGAGATTCATTTTCTCCTCCACTGTCCTTTCTCCTCTTTGTCCTCAACAAAGAGAAGGGGCAAGAACATTTTTTTCAATCCAATTCAGCCAGTATGTACTGTGAGTCCAATAAGTATAACCTAAGTGTCAGTGGGAAAACAAAAATGGTCACTAAGGACCTTGTAATTGATGGTCTCAGAACAGATGCATATTCATTAATTACATATTTCTTTGCGTATTTATCCTAGGAATGGGATATTTCATTGAAGCCTATTATTTCTCCTGCCCTTTCCTACGAGCAACCATATTTCAAGGTTGTCTGAATGTGGAGCCTAACTACAGAGATGACTTACTCTTGGCATGCACACTAGAGTCTTTCCAGAGTCCCTTCTACTGAACAGCTCCAAGCTGGAACTGATGTGGTATGTGTAAGCAGGCTGTCCTTCTTTCCACTACGTCTATGCGCACATCTAATAGGAGTTTGCTTTTCAATGTGGGAAGGCATATGTGCCCTCTCAAAGACATGTCAAGCCTCAGCTACAGTTTGTTTTGGATAGTTTCCCTCATTTAACACCACAATTTGTCACCAGCAGAGAATGTAGACAGCGATGCCAAATGTGAATGCTGCTTGCATGCCCACATTTGGCAAATGTTTGTCCAGATCTTTAGTTTGGGATGTAAATAGTCCATCATCTATTAGATGATTTCCAACGTACTATTTAATGCTGAAATTTCATGACTCTGTGTGATTTATTTGCACTTTCGAGGAAAGTTGCTTACAGTATATCATTTTGCTTTCTGTAAGAAAGTATTGTAAGGTAGTGGAAGAGGAAAGTAGTTCACATGTATGGGTAAGGTGTTCAGATGTTTCAGGTTCCATATTTAGGTTTCATGACCAAGTTTCTAATATAATTTTCCAAATGGCATGGGTTAATAGGTAGTAGTCTGTTTTCAAGTCTTTCCAAGATATTTTTGTAAAGATTTTCTAACATTGTATAGTTTTTCCTTCCATAAGTGAATGCTATGAGGCAGAATATCAGCTCCAGCCAAAGGAAGGACTTTTGCTCATATTTGCATGGAGTCTGCTCAAGCATATGAAATAATCTGCTAAATGATATTAGATCATGTACAGGGTTCTTCTTTTAGCTCATCTACAATCGGAGGGAGGTAAGTAAATGCCTGCCTGTAAGTGGGTACCAAATCAACTTAGAGAAGTATGAACTGGGGAGATGGGGAGGGGTGCTGGGCTGTATCCATGCAGTCTTCCAGAAAAAGTGATGGGTGGTCCATTCCTTAAAGTCGCTAAAAAGCAACCACCGACTGCTGTTTAATGTGATCTCACACAGCACAAAAGAAATTAATAATAACACATGGATATAGAAAAATGCCCACAAGAGGTGCACCTGAGTGGCTCAGTTGGTTAAGTGTGTGACTCTGTATTTTGGCTCAGGTCATGATCTCAGAGTTCGTGAGTTCAAGCCCCACGTTTGCTCTCTCTCTCTCTCAAAATAAATACATTTTGTTAAAAAAAGAAAAATGCCTATAATAAATTGGAAAATGCAAAAAAAGGTTATAAACACTATGCATATTATTTCAATCTTTTTGACAAGTTTTATGTAGTATTATATGATCTTTTATATATATATATATAAAAATGCGAAACATGTTCTGAAAGTTCACCCTCCAAAATGTAAAAAGTGATCATCACTGCCTGGGGAAATGGAGTGTTAAAATTTTCTTCTGTTTTGCCTCTCTCTCTCCCTGCCTCTCTGTTCTACAGCGAACACGTATTATATACTACATGCTTCTAGCACATCATAGTTACATGTTTCTAATCATTCTATAATTATAAATAACTATATTTTAAAAAGTCTATTGCAGGCTCTATGTAACTTCTGAAAGAAGAGTTTTAAAGGAGACCCTGATTTTCTTCCTCTCACTGAGCTGTATACGCACATGCTCTAAACCACTAGACACTGAGTTCATTCCTCCTTACATACTGATGTCCTTGTGATATGACAGGAACTTTTAAATGAGTTGCTCCCAGAAGCATCATTTTTGAAGATGGGTAAATGGTTTTGTGCATGTATCAAAGCACACATCATGGGTCTGTCACGGCCTTGCACAGGGAGATCTGTAATTCTTCATTCCAACGTGGGGCAAGCATGTCCTGGCTACTGCTGATAGAGACAGAACATCTCCTGTTGTAAAAATGCTACATAAACCCCCACCATATTCTCTGGCTGAAACCAAATGAGTGCATCTCTAATCCCCGCATTCCACAGGAGTATCTGCTGCAGCCCTGTCTCTCTGCTGGAAAGGCTGTCATGTTGCCTTAAATTTACCTGCAGACTTAGTGACCTCTCTTTCACCTAATGACAGATCTAAGGCCTTCGGATGGTAAGGATGGAATATGTAAAGGCAAGACTTCGCCAAATGTATTCTCAAATAGCAAAGAGGCGTCCCCATGCTGAGAAGAGAAAAAAATGCAGTCATTTATTTGGTAAGCTAAGGGATCCCAAAAGTTTCTCTTGCTGCATTCAATTTGAAAACAGGACAAGAACAAATGAAGTCCCTGGCTCAATGGAGAACGATGACATTCTGCTTTTTCAGAACACAGGGTTCGATCGGTAGAAGCCCCTTGCTCTGTGGGTCCTAGCTGCCTCCTTCAGAATGTCTTCATAAAGCTTCTTAAGAGGGCTATTAATGAGTACTCATACATTTTTAAAAATATTAAACTTTTAAAATTTTATTGGAAAGTAGTATCCTCGAAGTAGGGTGTATCTCAATCACATCACAGCAAAGTACACATTAACACGGAGCTTTGCCCCACGTCCAATTTTAAGATTTATCAGCATCTTTAAAAGTGTACAGTGGCATGCCAGGAATTATAACAGGGTGCCTTATGAAAAATCTATGATCTTCCTTCTGAATTATATATTTACGACCTACTGAGGATGATAGATTTCAGGGAGGTAAATGTGATTTAGGAACTGCTTTTAGGCTCCAACCACACTGGGGTTGGCGAGTGGCCTCTGAAGGGACTGGAATGCAGTGGGGTGAAGCCCTTCCCCTTCCTGCACCATCAGCTGGCTCCACAGGAGGCCTGCAGCCCTCTCACTGGGGAACATTCTGGGCGGTACCGATCACTGTCACCTGGCGGCCATGGACTATCTGGGTTGGGGGTGACCTATAGCCTTAAGCTGAAGGTTCAACCACGGTTCACAGAGTGCCTGTGATGTCTCGGGTATGGTTCTAGGTGCTGGGACTACAGAGCGCAGTTCTCCTCAGCCCTGGCCCTCCAGCCTACTGTGGACCTTCATCAAAGGTAAGGTCAGGAAGGTAGATGATGCAGAATCTCTGGGGAGGTCATCCTGCAGCCTGCTAAGAGAGCTGAGGCCAGTCTGCAGGAGGGACGCAGCTTGAAACATCTAAGGGCAATGACTCTGGAATCACGGAATCTGGCACTGTGTTCTCCTGACTACTCTTGACCAGTTTACTGTTTCCTCACAGCGGAGGTGTTGATGTCTGAATAAAGCAGAAAAAAAAAACCTTCCCAATTTGTGTTTCAACTTTAAACCCACTCTCTTAATGAGTACACACAATTTTAAAGCCTTAAAAGGATTATAATTCTGCGGAAAGCATGGGAGTTAGTGGGAAGACCAGGTGGGCCTAGAGCTAGCTAACCAGAGAAATTAGCTCTCTGTCCCAAGCTAATCTCAAGGATGACAACTTTACTGAGTCCTGAGATTCCTGGGAATGCTACAGATCTGCCATTTGAGCTTGGGTGCCTTCGTTTCCTCTCAGACTCTGACTCAGAAAGCGAGGGAAATTGCAGATCCTCCAGGAGAGGCCCGGTGATCTTCTTCATAGCTGGGCCAGACTCACGGTTGACTCCTCATGCAGCCTATCTTAGGGGAATGGGCTATTCCAACTTATCTGGTCATGATCCAGTTAAATGCATACTGGCAAACAGAAGACTCCAAAACTTTGGGCTCCTCTTCAGAAAAGGAAGGAAGGAGTTAATACTCTTTTGAGTACCATGCACCAGGAATTATGGTAGGTACATTTACAGATGTCATCTCATTAAAGAACCGTAAGTATACTCAATAACCATTAGACAAATTCAAAATACAAGGCATCACATAGTGCAGCGTGTGAATTCCGTCACAAGAAGACTGCTTCAGGAATCACAAGGAAAATTTCGAGCTTCTAATCATAAGAGCTGATGTACATTAAACACCTAACAAGTGCAGTATATATGCAACATGCCAATCCTCACAAAATCCTAAGAAGATGTTTATCATTTTTTTTTAATTTTAAGTTTACTTATTTTTGAGAGAGAGAGAGAGAGAGAGTGCATGCATGAACAGGGGGAGGGGTAGAGAGAGAGGGAGAGAGACAATCCCAAGTAGGCTCTGCATGGTCAGTGCAGAGCCAGATGCGGGTCTTGATCTCGTGAACTGTGAGGTCATGACCTGATCCGAAATCAAGAATTGGATGCTTTACCAACTAAGCCACCCAGGCACCCTATTTTTATCATCATCATCATCATCATCATCATCCAAATTTTACAGGTGAGGAAACAGAGGCTAGATAAAGAAAGGTGTACTGCCGGTGAGTGGTGAGGTCTGTCTCCAAATCCCATGCTTTAACTCTCTCTATCCACATTTGTTGTACAAAGGACATTGTTTTATAAGAGATGTTTTATTTCTAAGTCAGGTTGACTAATTCTAAAGATATATCCAGTGCTAAGTCCCCAAAGACAGAATAACCAAATTTATTACAGGTTTTCTCACTTTCAAAGAACTGATGATATTTGCCCTAACACACCGACCTATTTTCCTTGGTTCTGACATCCAGGACTGTCCTGACTTATCTTCCCTACAGTGATGTGCATCCTGCTGACAAGCCTCTCCGCATTTCACTGAAACAATCTTGCCACACAATAGATGAGGTTAAAAGCCCCCGGTTTGTAGCCCCTGGTTTGCCACCAAAGCAAGTCACGTGGAAGGTCCTGAAACCACAGCTCACTTGAACAAAGCTGTCTGCAGCAAGGAGGAAGCAAGCCAAAGTAGTTTTTCCATTTTATTAATAGAGGCACTTGAGTTGGAATCTCGCGTTCTGAACCTGCCGCCATTATATTTTTATTTTCCCGCAGACAGACCTAATATGCCCAACTGGGTCATACACATCTGGCGTTAGGCACAGGCTTGGATGATTTCTGAAGGGCCCAAATGAAATCAGACTGGACAGATCATTCTGTAGCTCGGAGAGTGTGCTGCACAAAATAAACTAGGAGAGCAACACAAGGGAAAAGGAGAGAAAAGGAGCTTTGGAAGTACAGGGCAGAGGGTCAATTTATCATCACTGCACCAGGGGGAGAAGTCAGCCTGGGCTTCTGGGATGTGTGATTCATCATGGGGAGTCCTCACGATTGTTCAGAGCCTCGCGAGGAAGGGATAAGCCATCTATGTGACACCAGATCTGCAGGGTGAGAGGTTCTCCGCCACCCCTCCTCCCTCACCTACCCCTCCCTGCCCCTCACGTTTCCCCCCCTGCCCTGCCAGGACCCAATCAGTGCTTGCCCAGGAAGGAAGCAGCAGCATAGCATCACGTTCAGAAACCATTCACAAGTGGAAACAAAAGCAGAGCCCGAGCTCCCGGGGGCCTGTGTGCCCAGCTCAACAAGCTGTGACCAGCCTGGAGCAGTTTATCTGCCGCCAGCACCAGCAGCGAGCAGAAAGCAAAAAGCAGGCTCATTTCCATTTCCAGGCGGGGCCACTGGATGGAAAGACCTTCCTAGGTCCAAGGGAACAGGTTTCATTTACTGTGGATCGACTAATTAGTGTTCAGACTTAAGGAGAAACAAAATAAGTCCAATCTTTCAAAACCAGAGAAATTAGAGGTGGCTATTTATAGAATCAAGGACCCATTCCAGACAACTCTCCTAGCGTACAAAAGTGACTGCAGATTATTTACTTGGAGGCTAACCAGGGACACAGACAAGCAAGGCTAAGAAGGGAAAAACGGCCAGTGGCAGACAGACAAAGCAGACATGATGCCCTCGTGACTTTATGTAATCCAAGAGCCAAAGCAACGTTTCCCTTCCTCGGTTCAGATGAAGACAGGGTGGGAAGGTGGCCCTCCACTGAGATCCTAACCAAGTCCTCACATGCTGTCATTCCCAACCTCAAAAGGGTCTCTTCAGACACAGCCCTGGGCTCATTTCTTGTATTTCTATGGGTTCAAGAGGGCACACCGTGAAAAGAAATGTGGGGCAAAGAGAAAAGAAACAAACTGCATCCTACCATATATGTGAATTATTTACTCCATTGTGAGAGGCTTACAAATTATGAGGAAGTAAGAAAGGAAGTCCTCCCTTACATCAAATGTTGTAAAATAGGAGCTCATTGCCTTATACGGTATTAAATAAAATGGAGGTGCAACTTTAGCATAGGGAGATTTCATATGTAAATCTGATTTGGGGGGGTTCTTTGTTTTGTTTTCTCATTTTTGGAAAAAATAAGAATTTCTGATGAAACTGGACCTTCCTGCTTCCATTTTGTCACTGGCTGAGCCTCCTCGGAAGGGGTAGGTAAGACCTGCCATATTTCCCCTGTCTGCCCCCTCCTCATACCTGCTGCGCCTCTGAATTACTAGCCCCAGGGCCGGCTTGCAATTTCCGTTTTGAGCAAACTACCTCTGAGAAGTAATATTTGCTTTGAAAAATGTGTGTGTGTCTGATTCAATATTTACTCTCTGGTCAACTGGGAAAACAAATTGATCTATATGCAATTCACACTGCTGGGAAGATCTCACAAAAGATTGTTCTTAAGGGCTGATACCAAGCTGGACTGTTCTGGAGGAGCTGGAATGGCAACTCTTGCTCCTACCTCGTATGCACATGTTCCCCAACACAAGTACGTGCGCACATTCACCACCACCACCACCACCATCACCTTCACCACCACTACATTCACCATCATCACCACCATCACCTCCACCGCCACCTCAGGACTACTACGCCCAGCACACCACCACCACCACCACCACCATCACCTTCACCATTACTACCACCACCACCATGATCACCACCACCCCAGCACCATCACTTCCACCACCGTACTCCTTATTTAACTGGAGATGCAGAGCCAAAGGCCACCCCTGACTGGCCCGCTTACCCCTGCTTGGGGTGTTATTTGAAACATAAGAATGACATTGATTTAATTTTTTTAATGTTTTATTTATTGCTCAGAGAGACAGAGAGACAGCGTGAACAGGAGAGGGTCAGAGAGAGAGGGAGATACAGAATCTGAAGCAGGCTCCAGGCTCTGAGCTGGCTGTCAGCACAGAGCCCGACGCGGGGCTCAAACCCACGAACTGTGAGATCATGACCCGAGCCGAAGTCGGATGCTTAACCGGCTGAGCCACCCAGGCACCCCATGATTTAGAAAAGTTGAAAGGGATAGGTTTGTTCCTGAGCTAAGGGACAAGATTTCTGGGAAAGGTGGGCTGGAAACCCTCACTGCAAACAGTGGAGTAAGCAGGCACTCAGATAGGTAGGTACTCGAGGGTAGGGAAGCAGTTAGACACCAATGCATGCCATGAGGAAGCCTCTGTGAGGAATTTTCACTTGGGGATATTCTGCGATCGTAGTTATGGAGTGTGGAACATGGAAATGACCATAGTTAGGTGGAGGGTTTTTCCTCCTCTACTGTGTTTGTAGCTGTCTCAGTCCTGCAGTAAATAAAGTAGGCTCGTGAGGTGGCAGTATCAGGACAAAGGGGCAGGGATGGGCCCCTAACTGGAGTCTGCCTACTGTAGTAGCATGTTCGGGCAGCTATGACAAATGACAACAGGCTGGATGCCTTACACAACAGACATTTATTTTCTCACAATTCCAGAAGCTAGAGGTCTGAGGTCAAGGTGCTGACAGGCTGGTCTCTTCTGAGGCCTCTGTCCTCAACTTGCAGATGGCTGTCTTCTTCCTGTGTCTTCCCATGATTTTCCCTCTGAATGTGCCTGTGTCCAAATTTCCTTTTCTTACAAGGACACCAGTCATACTGGTTTAGGCTCCCCCACCCCCCGCCCCCTAATGACTTCATTTTAAATTAATTACCTCTTTAAAGACTCCAGACGCAGTCACACTCTGAGGCGACAAGGTTTAGGACTTCAACGTATGACTTTTAACATAACATGGAACCCCTGGTGTACTTTTCTGCGAGTCCGAGCTGGTGCGCACAGTATGGGTACAGCATCCTCAGGCGGACCTTATCCTGGGGCTTGGGGCAGCGCCCCACAGAGAGAGCCCCCGTCCAGAGCTGGGCGGCAGGGAGGAGCAGAGGAGTGGGCACTGAGGGGCAGCTGCTGGAGGAGCAAATGGATACCTGAAGAGCAGAAGAGAAAACCTTCTCTTCTCATGCTCATACTATGCTGATGCTTGAGGGCGGGCTGACACGACACCTGGGTAAATCTGCTGTAAAACCAGAGTGGGAGGGGCACCTGGGTGGCACAGTCAGTTGAGCATCCAACTCTGGATTTCAACTCATGTCATGATCTCATTGTTCGTGGGTTTGAGCCCCGCATCAGGCTCTGCGCTGGCAGCATGAAGCCTGCTTGGGGTTCTCTCTCTCTCCCTCTCCCCCCCACTCTCTCTTACTCTCTCTCCGCCCCCATCCCTTCCCCACTCACACCATCTTTGTCTCGCTCAAAATAAATAAATAAACTTGAAAAAAGTAAAACAAGAAGGGGAAAAGATGATTTGATTTGCCACGTTTCAATGTGCTGATGGATATTTAGGGCCACACTTCTATAAAGAGAGGAAGACGTATACTGGATGCCTCTATGAAGTGACTATTTGATCTTGGATCTGTCTTGTCCCCTTCATCTCAGTTTCTGCATCTGTATAATGTGAGGGAAGTGTCTGAATGATCCGAATGAAAAACGGCTCCTTGATTCCAAGACAGCAGCTCATGAATAATCAGCAGGTTAGACTCTAATGACCTCAGTGTGAAAGGCAGAAGAAAAAAAAAGATCAGTGGGCAAAACACACTAGGTCTAGTAACAGAAGCTTGTGTCTAGCCCAGTACTGGGTCCAGAATAAGCACAGGATAAAGCTTGCAAGACAGGAGGAAGGCAGAGACCTTTCATTAACTTTTCAAAGCTGCTACAAGAAGAAACCAACTTCCCCCCTGAGGCCAGTGTGTAGTACAGGTGCCGTGTCTGTGCTTGGATATACCACCGTTTTTGAAAGTCTGCTGTACTTCCTGCAAAGTTTCTTGAAGGTGCCAGAAAGAAGGACCTAATGAGAGAAACTTTCATTTCTCTCATAGGTAAGTGATCAAACTACAGACTGCTTAATGGGTTGAAAGAGGCCTGCAATCCTTCACCACAAGAAATGCCCATCATTTCAGTAGCAGAAGCTTGCCACAGGAAGAAACCTCGAAGGATGTGCACTCACCGGAAAAATCAATTTGCATGCTAAGGCAGGAGGAAATGTTATAAAAACTTAGCAAAGCACATGATTTTTTTCTCTCAGAAAATACAACCATAAAAGGGATGAGAATTTCAAACAGGAAGAAAAAATGGTCACATGAGGTGTACCTTACAGAGGACAACGGATGAGTATGCTGAAGGGACAGGTACTAGATAATTTATATTCCTATAGATTTAGTGTATCATTCTGTAATGTGTTTTGTTATTTATAACGACTGCACTCTAAAATCTCACCGCATTCTCTGGGCTACTTCAAGTTATACGTACACACACACAACATAATTTCCCATCTTCCGTCTTTATACCGGTGACTGGGCCTTGTCATCTTTTTTTGATTTGCAAATAAAATACGCTCTCTGTTCTCCTTGGAAGACTTTTATCAGAACCATCCAGCCCTGAACAGAGAAGCATTTCAAGATCAAAAGGGAGGCAAATAATACTCTTTTAGCAAGCAAGATAAAGATTCACACATAATTAAGCTGGGACTATAGGATTATTTAAGTGGATATATCTTTTAAGAATAATTGAACTGCTAGAAGCTATTCAAAATACTGGGGCCAGGACTGAAAAAGAAAGGGAATTGACAAGGTGTTTGTTGAGGACAAGGAGAGAAGGGAGGGCACGGGGAAGAGGGAGGGACAGACAATGGTTCAGCAGTGTCTGTGCATGCCAGGCCCTCTGTGTAGTTCATGGATGAGGTAGGGATCACTGACCCCTGCTTTACAGATAAGGAAACGGGGGATCAAAGTTAACCTGGCAAGGCAGATGGAAAGAGGCAGCGTGTTCCACAGTTTCTGTCTCCAGCCCATGCACGTCACCATGTGCTAAACTGCTGTCCATCATCTCATTCAGGGTGAAATAAAGGCCTCTTTGAGTAATCATTCATTCAGAGGGCATTTATTGAGTGCCTCCTGTTTCCCAGGTGCTAGACCAGCTATTCTGAATAGAGAGAGAAGTAAAGTAGTTGGGACTGGCAATTATGGGCCAACTGCTATCTGACAGTCAGCATCTGAGTGTTTCTCCCTCCCCCACCCCCCAACATTTATTAACTCTTCATACCAAGCCTGTGTTAGGGATTGTTATCCCCACTTCGCTCTTGAGGGGAAAGGGTCTAAGTCTTGTGAGCCGTCCTAAAATATAATCTCAGGACTCCCTGAATTTAACATCTCTGCTCTCCCACACTACCTTCCATTCACCATCTCAGTAAATCGAGTGTCATGCCCACAAAGGGTTTAAACCTAGTAGGTCATCAACACAAGTGATTATAATATAAGAGAAATGAGTGCATTCATTCCCTTTTCACAGCTGCCTTCTCTGATAATGAGGTAATCAGGGTTAAAATCATAACCACTAGGCTAAAACATTAATTCACTGTTTAGTTTATGTACCCATTATCAGCTTTCTGCATCTATTTGCTGGAATTAGCTTTCTATCTCTGTTACAATCATAAAAGGCTATGAAGGAATGCATATGACTTTGAATAAGTAGGCTAAAAATTGCATATTTTATGGTGGGGAGAGGCAATCACTCCAATGTTTACACATGACAGATCTGAAATTAGGCAAGATTTAATACTGAGAATTCACCAACGAAGAGGAAGTTGCACTTTGAATCTTTCTACAGTTCTTTGCTGGTCTTGTTTCTTTAGCAAATCCCTTGGATTCTGGTCATGACAACTGTCCTCTTATAGTGAGAGGTGTCAGATGAATGCTTACAGACTCAAAAACCCTTGCAGCCTGTACATGGTCAAGCTAAAATCTCAAATCAATGTACAGGCAGAACACCAGCAGTATACAATTAAAGTGCCTTCTATCATGGGGATAGCAGACTAAAAACAAATCATTCATGTCCTCCTCGTTACCTATTCAGAAATGTACCTGCCAGGTCAGCCTCTAAATGGGTCCTTTTCAAGAAGAGTCCATTTTATTTTATTGGAAAGGAGAGATATGAAATAGAGCCAGAAGGTTAATATGAGCTTAAGAGGAGCATAGGGTTATCTTGGCAATTAAAGGCTCTCCAGGAGGTTAATTACCCACACCCAACACTTACAACTCACAGGATGTATTAGCAGTCACAAAAATCTGTGTACAGCAGAGAACTCTATTCTGCACTCTGAATGATGTTATTTTACTCAGGTTTTTTGGAAGACTGGGTTAAAGTAATATCCTTTCCATGATCCATTCAGAAAAAAAGAGACGAATGTCACTGAAACCATCACAGCAAAGTTATATAGAAAAAAAAAATACTGTGACCAAGAACTGTACAAGTTAGAAAGTGAGAGCAAGAGAGTGTGCATGGGAGAGAGAGAGAGAGAGTGCAAGAGAGATGGAGAGACTGAGTGAGAGAGAGGAAGACTAAGATGATCTGGTGTTTGAAACCCTCAGCAGGAGGGGTGACTAAAAGAAAGAGCACGAATGATGGGGCCCCTGGGCGATGGGGCGGCGCAGTGGTGGGTGCGTGAGGGCAAGTTGAGGTGGTTCAGCTGACCTATAGCTTTCAAATCTCCACCCTGAAACTTCAGGAAAGCCAGTTTGCTGCTTTGACCCGCTGCCTTCACCCTGGCTGAAATCCATTTCTAGGCCCAAGATGGAAACGCTGTTGTCTGAGGTCGCACATCAGCAAACTGAAACTTGGCTAACCTCTGTGCCTCCTGTCAGTGCTCTGCTTGACCAGAATCCAAGTATATATATCCAGTCACTCAGTCCCCAAAAGCCAAGCCAAGGCTGGGCCCTCTCCTTCCTTCTTTGTTCTTTCTCACCCCAAGCAAGGTTGGCTGTGTGGCTCCAGCCAGTGAGTTATTTTTAAATTTCCTCTTCCTTGTTGTTTATTTTTCACTTTGCGAAAGCCTGCCTTCCACTCCATTTTGCAGTTACCGCAGTGGAGACAGCCTGCTTTGCGAGGTGTCAATGTTTGTTTCTATGTTTGTTTCTGTTTCTCTAGTTATTTTTTAACAACGCTCATCCAAACATCTCATCAGGTCTCAGGTGGATCCCTCTAAGAGCACCCCCAGCGCCTCCGCGCTACTTGTGCCCTGCCCCAGCCCATCTCTGTTCAGCTGAGTAGCAATGCGAGCAAGCGTATCATGCTATCCCCGCGTGATGGGTTTCCACCGCGCTCAGGAAAAAGTGTGTAATCCTTCCCACAGCCCTGTTTGCTTTCTGCAACTTCATTTCCTACCACTTTTTCCCACCTCCATCTTTAAACCCTTGATCACACTGGCCTAGATGACCACACTGGCCTTGAACAGAATCTTGGCTTCCTGTCACCAAATGTCACCTACTCAAGAGGCTCTCCCAACCAGTCTGTCGGATGTTGCCTCCCACCCCCACTTTCAGGCACTATCATGGAACCTTCCTTGAGTGACCTCAGAGAGCTTGCATTTGGAGTTACAGCCTTTATCCATTTATTACGTGCCCCCCTGCCCCTTCCTGTTTACTCTGTATCCCCAGCACATAGGGCAGACCCTGTGGCCTGGGCCAAATGAAGTAGCCATGGTCTGAGGCTCCTCTCTGCACATTAGCTGCCTTGGAGCTACTATCCTGGGATGCAGACATGAAATCGAATGTTCAGGAGGTTTAGGTGTTATGACACCATACGATAATGACTAAAACCGCAACAGTTACAGCTACACTTTACTGAGCACCTACTTAGCATAGATACCAGAAGGGACATTGCACACTTATTTCCCCCAGCAACCCTAAGAGGTCGCTAGCTGCTATGCTGCTCTACATCCCCAGGATGATTAAAACCAGGTACCGAGAAATGAAGTTCCAGATCCATCTGTGTTAGTCTAAAGAACGAAAATGTTTGGTCCGTATTTATGTAAGTCTGTAAAAGGATGCACAACTGTTCAGGATTCTTCTGGGAAGTAAATTCAAATGCCTGGAAACACTTTTCCCTCCTGTCACACTGTACCACATCTTCCTGAAGACACAGCCTTTCCAGGGACAAGGCAGCAAGTGATCTCAGGCAGATGCCCCAGCTAATGAGGTGGCCTCCTTTTCCCTGCTGGGAGGTAATGGGTTCAACTACCCGAGAACACAACCTCCCCAGGAGTCCTGGACTCTGTTGGGAGGAAAAGGAGCACATAAACATAACAGGTGTTATTATTTTGGCAAATGTTCTCTAATTCTGGACCAGATATGAACTGCAGCCCAATGGTATGATTTTGAAAAAAGAATTATAATAATTATTTTTTGGCAGCCTGGAGTCTTTTATCTTTATGAGATGATAGCAGTGTTTTAAAAGGATTATCACAGCATTGATGATCATAATAATAATCCTTTATTACGTGTAATGCTTTAAGATAAAAGTGCTTCAGCATAAAATATAAGGACTGATCCTAATAACAATCCTTTGAGGTATATGGAACAGTAATTATTTGTCACATTTCACAGTAGGGGAAACTGAGGTCCAGGGCAATTAAACAGCTTTTATCCATTTGAGCTAATCATGATCATGGCAATGCAGTTACTTCATCCACAGGGCCCGATTCTTAGCCCAGAATTTGTTACATAAATCATTGCTGGTGAACTGATTTAAAGGAAAACAACAGGAGAGAAAGGTGTGAGTGTATGAGCGTGTGTATGTGTGTGTGTGTGTGTATATGATCTGTGGACTCCAGTAAATGATTCTTAGGGACTAACAGACCATTTTAGAAGCACAGATATGTGCTAAACCCTTAACAAACCCCTACCTTCCAAGTGCCATCATCCATTCTGTATCAGACCGTCACACCTAAATCACAGAGCCGTACATACTACCCAGACCTCAGGCTTCCCAATAAAGACACCATACGTAAAGAAAGAATGTTCCACTAAGCACTTTCATATCTATTTTCTCATCTCTTGCCTTATGGTGGGTTTTTTTTTCCTCCTCTAGAAATAATGCTCTTACAGTTTATGTTGCTGCTGTTTCTGCCTTAATGAATTATAGAAGTACATTTTACGGTTTCAGAAACAGTAGTCTTGGGCATTGAATCAACTAGCAGGCTTCCCTTCCTCAACTCTCTCCCCAGAAAGGAAATGAGAAGCAAAGCAATGCAGGTCTTCACAAATGATGGACTTCACTCTCATCATAGCACTTTTGCTCTTTCCTTTTCTGCATTGGAGGCCCTGGGGGCTTGCAGGGCTTTACTCCTGAATTTTCCTTTCTGATGGCTGACAAAGGGGCTTGAAGTCAAGGCAGATGTGTTGGGCATCTGGTCTGCCACAACAGCTCTGCACGTGAGAGTGCATTCAGAGGAATGCGCCAGAGATCTCCACATTCAGAACCAATCAGCCCAAGAGAGGTCTCTTCATTTTGGAATCCACTGTTCAAATGTATTAAAGTGCTAGTTTATGTTGAAGGTTAAAGAAGTTTAGTGAAAGTCAGTTTTAATGAATGCCAGTTCCCTCTATGCACTTACCTCCAGAAAATGTTCTGCCTGCTGTTCTCGATCCAATTTCCTTGAAGTTGTTGTAATCAGACCTGCGTAGAAATGAGAATATTTGACTTTTAAATATCTGGGGCAAGTAGTTTACTGAGCATGGGAAGCAAATTTAGTTAAAGGAAAAGCAAAAATGATGGGGAACAGTAACTCTCCAATCCCCAGTGACAATCGAGATGGTCTCCGAATTATTCTTGAAACAAAATAAAATGTACAGAGAAAACCTGCAGAATTTGTTCTGGCTCTGCTTACCTCAGTTAGGTACTGTAATCACTTTGGGGATGTAAAAACTCACTGAAGAACCATTGTTTTTCTGATAATGAGGAATTTCAATGATTCATTTGCATATGACTGAAATTCTACAGTAAGAACCTCATTAAAGATTTCAGAGTTCTTGAACATTAATAGGTTGTTGATGCTGATTAGAATCAGCCTGTGAAACAGCACTTTCTCATTGAACTTTTTTATGCTTATATAATTTTTTGTTACACTTGACAAAGAAGGTTACTTCCGTAATAGCTCCTTGTACACATAATTATTTCAAATTTAATAACTCTTATATATGGAAGACCTCACACCGTAATTTCATCATTGTGTTTAAATCTTTAAACAAAATAAGTTCCACGTGGGAAATATCTCTGTATCCTTCCTTCGAATGGAGTTTCCCATAAATGAATCAGCCCTTTGAGTATAGACAAAGAAAAGGCAATGAGAAGACAGAACCTTCAAGGCTGACCAGCTTATGCAGCAATTTGTGTTTTGCAGGTTTTACTATTATTATTGTGAAATGGCTATTAGGAGGTCAAATTTATATTCCATTTCTTGATTCTACACTGGCCCTGAAGACAAGAGACTATGGACTGGGCTGGCTTCGTGACCTAAGCCGACGGAAAGAAAAGACCAGAGAAAATCACGTGAAAAGCTCCCTCCCAAAACTGGTGAGACGTAAAGCATGGAAAAGGCATTTTGCCAGGATCTGCTGAGGAACTCATGACCTCCATCTTTTCTTTTAACCCACGTGGTGGGGTGGAGCACGTGGATTTTAGAGAAAGCCAAGAAGAGGTCACAGGAGGCTAAATGACCTTCAAAATAAAATCCCATTGGGGGTAGCATGGCTCTTGACAAAATGGCCTCACTCCCTTTTACTCTCAGCTGTCCACACTCCTCATGGGAGGGAAACCTGTGTTCCCATGGCCCAGAGGAGCGGCCTTTCCATGAATTCTTTCTAGAGCATGTCCCACCCCACTGCTTCACCTCTAGTGTTTTTCAAATTTAGCTCAGATGTTAGAGAGACGATGTGTCTTCCAGGGTTAGGTGTCCATCTGGTTATGTCCCAACACAGCCAGTATGCTCCTCCATCATCGTTCTTTGTTCTATGCTATAATCCATTGCTCACGTGTGTGTCTGTGTATTTCCCACTAGACAAGTTGACAGATGACAGAGTTGCTTCATGGGAAGGGTCTGCCTTTCCATTTTGAAGCCCTGGGGCCCACCTACTCCCTGGTCTAAAACAAAGAACAGGTATTTCATTAATGCTCAGTTAACAAAAGTTGCTGTGGAAGAGATTACTTATATACTAATCTTCCGTTTTGCTGCAGATTTAGAATGTGTTTGTTTAGGAAGGAATAATTTTAAATGTTTATTTATTTTGAGAGAGAAAGAGACAGACTGAGTGAGGAGGGGCAGAGAGAGGGGCAGAGACAGAATCCGAAGCAAGCTCCAGGCTCTGAGCTGTCAGCACAGAGCCCAATGCGGAGCTCGAATCCACAAACTGTGAGATCATGACCTGAGCCGAAGTTGGATGCTCAACCGGCTGAGCCACTCAGGTGCCCCAGGAAGATATTGGTTTGTGTGTAGGGAGAGTATCTGTAGGTGGACTAGGGGTGTACCTCTTTAGTATTCCTTTGAAACCATTTGCTGAGTTCCTCCATGTGAGTGGCACAGTGCTAGGCACTCTTGGGAATCAAAGATGAGCTACTGTCTGAGATTACGGAGAGAAGACTGATATCACGACTTTAAAGTGGGAGAATCAGTAACTTCTCTTCCCTAGCTGCCCATCAGAACCTCCTGGGAAACTCAAAAACTCAGATTCTGTGTCCCACTCCATCCCTCCTTTACTGTGTCCATGTGTCTTGGTTGCTATGATGCCTAAGGTGGTTCTCCCATTTCTAAAAGATGGCTCTATGCATTTGCACCATCCCTTGTTGAATCTCACTATGACTTTTTATTGACATTAATTTTTCTGCCCAGCTACATCCAAAAATGAAGTATGCTGAACTGCTTTAGCTTCTGGATCAGTGTGTGCAGGGGGTAAGGGGTGAACCAGAGGGAGGCGGAGATGGTGTGAGAGTGCACTGGCGGGTGGGGTGAGAAAGGAGGAATAAAGGGGGCACAGCTCTTGGATGCGTATTGACTAAGGGTCGGTGTGGTCACACCAGTGGGCGTCTAACACACACATCTGATGCCTTCATTCTCAGACCATTCTATCTGACAAGGTCATATGTCACAAAGGCGCTTTCCAAGTGAGAAGTAAGTGTCTTCTCGGAAAGGAAAAGGAGGCTTTCACGAACCTTGCCACCTCCTCAGGGGGCATCCTCTGTTAGAGGTCACAACTGGAATGAGAAACACTTGTTATATGGAGGCTATAAACGGATGAAAGGGCTGTCAGCCTTCTCTGTGCTGGTTGCCTGCTGCTCTTCCAGGCACAAAAGACCAGGAGCCCTTTGCCCCCTGTTCCCTTGAGGACACTTGTGTCATTTTAGCCACAGCCCATTGTGACGTGCTATGCATGGGGAAGAGGTCAGCTTCTTCTCCTGGTTATTCTTAGGGTGATATATATATGTGTGTGTGTGTATATATATATATATATATATATATATATACATTTCCTTATATATACATATACATACATATATTTATACATATATATATATATATATTTTTTAGGAAAGCCACTTACTTGCACAATGCATATGTGAAACTGAGAGAGCAGTGTGGCTCTCCTGTCATCTGCCTACTGGCATGAAGATGTGTTTTTCACATATTTATCAGCTGACAGCGAAGGAGATGAGCTTCCTGAAAAGTTGAAACCATATACAACAGTAAACCTGGAGCTCTAAGAAAGCCAAGCAGTTTCTATTCCTGGAAGAAAGGCAGGAAAACCTCTATAGGCTTTAGTGCTCTGTGTTTCCATGACCTCATCTTTATTCTCACAGGTAATAGGTAAGAGTCAGGTAAAAAAAAAAAAAAAAGAAAAGAAATCTAAGTCAAAAGTGAAAATCGACAGGAAATCCGATGAGGTGGGGCTGGGGGCAGGGAACGCTGTTTGAGGGTACAAGGTTTCTTCTGGGGGTGATGAAAGTGCTCTACAATGACAGGTTATGGTGACAGTTGCACAGACCCCAAAGTATTCTGAAAACCATTGACTTGTATACTTTAAATGGGTAAATGTCATTGCATGTAAATTACATGTCAGTAACACTATTTAAAAATCAGTAGGCGATCATAAGCTCTGCCTTTTAGAGTTTAACAAGCCTCTCATGTTTGGAGAAGACAGACACTCAAAAATGAAGGAATGGATGGATAAGTTAGTTTAGGAATCAGGCATGAAGAGGGGCTGGAATGAATGAAGCAATCAAGGTTGGCCTTGGGGAGTTAGGAACATAAAAACGATGAACAGAACACTTTTGGGTTAGAGCCACAACTTGTGGCTTGTTACTTGTACTGAGAAATAATCCTTGTTAACAAGACAGGACCACCTACAGCAAGAAGGGGCAAAATCTCTCTTCTCTTAAAAGGTACACCCTTGGATGAGCCATGGTCCTTAGCACCACTATATCTTATAGTCAGAAAGGACTGCACTCAGCCATCCTTACAGTTCGGAGGAATTTGTCAAAATGGCCAATGCTGCATCCTTATTTTTAACAATTCTGTTGGAGTTGAAAGTAGCTGGGCCTTAAAATAGGAGAGAGCACCCTCTCTCTTCAGTTCTTCTGATTCATCGCCATGGAAGGCAACCCCATTGTGCAATCTCTGAAGGAGAAAGGCGTGTATATCACACATGTAACTGTAGACCCATTGGGTACAGTCAATTGGGGACTGATGTGAAGAAATTGAATTTCAAAGATAAATCATAGGCGAGCTTTTGAATGAGGTTTGGAGATATAAACAAACACATCATTTGATATAATTACACATGCAAACCTCCAATTTTGGAGGGGAATTACGCCAGTCCTAAGTGAATGATACTCACCAAAGAGGGGGGAGAGCATATGGCTGGAACCATGCAATTACTTTAAAAATGACTAGTTCTGATTTTTTGTTGTGGAGACGGGACTCTCACAAGCTCTCTGGGAAAGAGCTTTTTGTGCTCTCTGAGCACAAAAATGTTGCTGCCTGTTCCAAAGAGAACTCACAGAGTTCTAAGTAGTTATGGTAGGAGAAGTGATACTTGTCAGATGACATCGTTTTCTGGCTTTCTCTCCCTGTGGGTGTCCTGGGTCACAGCTGTGTAATCTATTGCCGTGACATTCACATTTTCTTTAAGTGCTACTCGAAGCAATGCATGCCTTAGCTGCTTCAGCATAATTTACCAGGACTGTTGGAAGCTGAGTTTAGAATTAGAAATACAACTAGAATGATCAGCCCTGTGAACCCCAATTAGTGCCTAGTCTGTCTTTTTCATCTGCATTTCCTCTGCTTGCCATTTCTCCATGTCTATCCCCAGCTATCTGGTAAACCCCTCACTGTCCTTCCAGACAGTTTGCACATTGCCTTCTCGGTGAAGCCTTCTCTGATTTTCCCTCTGGTGTATTTTGTGTAACCCATCTGTGGTCAGGATCTCCCTCTAGGCCACAGTTGCAAGAAGGAAGAGATTTTGGGTAGTTCACTAGGTGGGCTCAGGAACCTAGATTAGTGCGGGCCACAGTTGTTCAATATAGAAATAGTACTATCACAGCACCCAACGCGACCAAGCTCTGTTTGCTAGGGCACTTTTCCTAATACAATACAAATAAAGGGGCTGAAAACAGATCTTATTCACTTTGTGTTCTTGGTATTTAACATAGAAGCTAGCACATTGTAGGTAACAAGCAAAAATTGTTTGAATGAATCTTCTAGAACTCTCAATACCGTTTTATGCAGAATGGACATAATTGTCCCAAACCAAGGGTTGTTAAAATTAACTGGATGCTCTGTTTCAGTCTTTGAATAATTTCAATGTCTTCCCAATATTTGGAACCCTCTTTCATACTGGCAGTTGAAGGCATTTTGAACAATTCCTGACAGCCTTTTATTTATTTATTTTTATTATTTTTTAAATGTTTATTCACTTTTGAGAGACAGAGGGAGACACAGTGGGAGTGGCGGGGGGAGTCAGAAAGAGAAGAAGACACAAAATCCGAAGCAGGCTCCAGGCTCTGAGCTGTCAGCACAGAGCCCGATGTGGCTAAGACTGGACTGTGAGATCATGATGTGAACTGAAGTGAGACACTCAACTGACTGAGCCACCCAGGTGCCACTATATATTTTTTTAATTTTTAGCTGCCGATTACTATTATGCATTCGCCTTTGTGGCCATTTCCATGGTCTTCCCACATCCTGGTTTCTATCGAGTTCATGGAGAAAGGCAAGCAAATAATAGTATCATAGTATCCCACATGTGTCAGCCACTGTACTACACAGTTTATGTACATGCTCTCATTTAATCTCACAGTTACAAGAAACAGGAACCATTCTGACTTCGCTTAGAAGGAAATGGAGTTAAATAATTTGCACAAGGTCGCCAATGACTAAGCCATCATTCCACACCCAGTGATGTTACCTCGGAAGTTTCTTCACTATCTCCCTAGCAGATGAGTATGTCCAGTGGTGGCAAAGCTGCCTGCCTGGGGGGCCAGGAGGTCTGAGTCCTAGTCTCAGCTCTGTCAGTTACTGGTTATAAGATTCTGGGCAATCACATATTTTCTCTAGGTCCCAGTTTCCTCATCTGGGAATGTCCTAAGTCTCTTTGCAGCATGAGGAGTCTATAATAGCACAAACACATTAAAGGAGATCATTTTCTGATCTTTCATTGACCCCACTCTCTTCTTGGTGGGCCTGAGCCCAGCTGAGCAGGACTTGGGCAAGTCACCCAGGCAGGAACTAGAGGGGGTGTGGTCTGATTTTAACCTGTCCACAAAACCTTTATACCTTTTGAATATGATCCCATTACTGGCAAATGATATATCATTTGCAAACACCTTTTCTCATTCAGTAGATTGCCTTTTTGTTTTGTTGACAGTTTTTGTTTGCTGCCCCAAATCAGCACTGAAGCATCCACATCTCTCTCAAAAGGAGGAAAATCAAAATGCTGTGAACTCTGAGTGCATGTTTTCAAATGAAAAAAATTAACTTCTTAGTCATCCACACGTTTATCGTCTCTTCCATAAGATTCCAAAATCTAGAACTTCTGTTTCATTTCTACCTTTCAATTCAGCCCACAAGGACGCCTCAAAATGTTGCCTGCGGTATTTACACATGGACATAAGGCCATGCACTGAATTTGGAGAGAATGAAATGCACACACACTAAGTGCAAATTTCAGGGCAAGTGTAAATTCAAACACAAAACCTTATATGGGAAAAGTTAAATTTGGAGTGAAGACATCTATTAAGTTTGTTTTAAAAAGATAACTAGGGGGCTCAATACCAGTTGAGCAGTCAACTTTCAGCTCAGGTCATGATCTCATGGTCACAGAGTTGAGCCCTGCATTGGGCTTGGCGCATTGCGTGGAGCTTGCTTAAGATTCTCTTGCTCTCTCCCTCTGTCCTCTCCCCTGCCCCTCGCAAAGTTAAAAAAACAAACAAACGGGTGCCTGAGTGGCTCAGTCAGTTGAGTGTCTGATTTCACCTCAGGTCATGATCTCGCAGTCTGAGTTTGAGCCCCGTGTTGGGCTCTATGCTGTCAGCTCAGAGCCTGGGGCCTGCTTAGGATTCTGTATCTCCCTTTCTCTCTGCTCCTCCCCCACTCATGCTCTGTCTCTCTGTCTCAAAAAAATATGTAAACAGTAAACCATTTTTAAAAATAAAATTAAAAAATAAAAAAAATAAAAAAGACAACTAGATAATACGTGTTCATAGACTACATAGTATTTATTTAAAAAGAATCACCAGAAATAAAGAATAGACAAGAGCTAAAACATCAGCTATGAGAGGGTTAAAAAAAGAACCCAGAAACTGGTTCTATCAGACAAGCTTCTTAAGTAAGAGCTGTTTCATGAGGTGTAAAGATTCGGAGTTGCTTGATTGAGCGCACAGCGCTACTGTTAAATTTTCTTAAGAAAATCTGACAGGGAAATCACTGATGGAGCTTTCATCTGCAACTTGAACTTTTCTTTATAGCGATTTCTGGGATGCCAACATAAGCTTTTAAACTGTGTAAATGAGGATGCACCTCAAGTGTGAAGACCCTGTGGGTCAAACGTGGTTCCTAGCTCTTGGTTTTCTATTACCAGTAAGTTTCAGTTTCTTTCTTTGCAAGCCAATGGATGGCATTTCTCAATTCGGCCTGAGCGGCAGGGAAATCGCAGGCAGGATTCTTCTGCCAGAAATACTTTCCCCCTTGGATACAGGACGCTGTAGCAGCTACAGGTAGCAAAAGGGGAAAAGCCAGCTTGTGCAGGAAAAGTATCGATGCCTGCACACATCCTGCACCTTTACTTGAGGCCTAGTTGACCGATGTTGTTGCCCACAGCCTGGAGGGAGGGTCTGAGGTTCGGGCAAGCCCTGCTCCCTTGCTGTACCACTCATTACAGACAAGATCGATTAGGGGATCTGGGTCAGGGCAACTTGTCATCGGGGCGAAGGATAAGCCAGGAGCCAACAAGGGAGGAATAATGATGTTATGTGGTGGAGAATATTCCAAACGTCTCTTCTCTGAGTAATTCTCTCGTACCGAGTGGTTCTGCCACACACATCCACATATGCACACGCACACATGTACACACACATGGGACCAGAGATGTTGTGTGTGAGTCCACTTTCGCCAGGACACCTGGATACTTTCCAGTCCTGTCTGTTCCTCCCTCAGTGTCTCTCCTCATCACCATTCCTCATGGCTCTCCTTCCCAACCTCACACAGCCCTCTGGCTCTGTCTTCTGGTCTGGCCTAGATGAAGAAGTTATTTATGTACCTGAAGACGTCTCTAGATGCTTTAGCTAAGCCTTGAATGCCATATTGGATTTCTTCAGAGAAATTAAGCTACAGATGGTGAACCAATATTAAGGATGTTGTATAAAATGATGCCATCTTTTGGTGCCATTAACATATCACTGATGTGTGTGCTCAGATGTGCAATATGGTGCACATCTCCCCCTTTCTCTTTCTGCCAAGAGTTGTATTTTTTTTTTTTTTTTTTGCAGAATTCTGAATATTAGATGATCAAAATAAGGAAGAGGTAGTGGCTGGAAATCTAAATGACACTATATGGATGGGTCTTGGGGACTGTCCAGTCTGGGAAGCACCACATTGCTTCGCAGGACTCTAACCAGTGCTCACGCTTTGGTCTCAGGTCGGCTGGCTTTGCAGCTCAGTCCCGCCCCCAGGCGACTCAGAGTAGTCAGCAAGTTACTTATTAGCTTCTTTAAAGATCAGCTTCCTCATTGGTAACTTGCGGCTTATTAAATTAAATGATTGATTTAAAATGTTTAGTTTGATTGCTGGCACATATTAAATGCCCAAATAATGTTACTCTTATTATTATCTCCAGAAATGACACTGGTAGTCTCCTATGTGTTCAAAGATCCAATTGTGCTTCCTTCTCATCTTGAGATTTCCCCTCAAAGGCGTCTACACATTTGGGAAACAGAAATTGCAAAACGTCTACTACTTACTCTGTCACCTGACCGATGAAGAAACCGATGCTTACAGTTTATGTATCTTGTTCAAAGATCTATTTATCAGAAACCCTTCATCCGTACATTATCAAATTTTATCAAGAAGATATTATGTATACCAGGAGCTCAAAGTGTGGCATGGAGTAGCGGCATCAGCATCATGTACGAGCTAGCTAGATGTGCAAAGGGGCAGACTCCTCCCAGACCCACGTGATTTGTATGCACACTGCATTTTGAGAAGCTTGGCTCTAGATCACTGCTGTTTTTCACACTCAGCTGTGTCTTGGAATCATGCGAAGAGCATGAAGACACACAGAGGCCAGGGTCCCACATCCAGAGGTTCTGAATTATTTGGGTTGGGCAGAGGTCTAGCATAGGATTACAAAAAAAAAAAATTTAAGGTTTATATATTTTTAAGAGAGACACAGAGAGAGAGAGAGAGAGAGAGAGAGAAAGAGAGACAGAGAAGGAGCAGGGAAGAGGCAGAGAGAGAGAGACACGATCCGAAGTGGGTTCCAGGCTCCAAGCTGACAGCACAGAGCCTGACTCGGGGCTCGAATTCACAAATCGCGAGGTCATGACCTGAGCCGAAGCGGGACGCTTAACCGACTGAGACACCCAGGCACTCGTAGAGATTTTTAAAAAGCTCCAGGCGATTCTAATACTCAGCCAAGGGTGAGGATCACTGTATATGTAGTTGTTATTGCTGAGTGATGGGGTTAAGGTAATTATTTTTTGGCTTATCCAAATGGTCTAGTTTTCCCCACAAAGAAAAACACTCAATTGTAAAATATAAAAGAACCTATAGGCCAATAAAATGGAGCCCCTGGCACCTAGTCTCTTGTGTGTCCTCAGCTGAATTCTATGAGTCCTATTCTGAATCCACCCAGCGAAGGATAAACCACATGGCTTTCAGGTTTATTCTGATTTATATTGGACACATGCCTTGTCTCTTCCCTTGTCTACTCCCATTGAGTACAATGGTTTATCTCAGCTATAGTTCGACTTCTTTGTTCTGGCAACTTCTCGTGTGGCGTTACACCCCTCCTAGCTCCATTGGCCCTCCGATAGCAGAGGCAAACACCTTCTCTGTGGGGAGGCCACCTCTTCACCACAAAGGCATGTTTGGACACAAGGCACATTGGGAAGAAGCAAGACGATACAGCAATAAGCCTTTATGCTGGCCCCACATGGCATCCAGTGAGGGCGAGGAACACACACACAAATAATTACGATACATGGTGTGATCTAATACCCTGGACGAGTCCAGGTGCCCTGAAGAAGGAAAGATTAATGCTGAATTGTGTGATTGGAAGAAGATAAAGGAAGAAATTGAATGTTGGATTTGTACTGAGCCTTAAATGGTGAATAAGACTCCAACAGCTAGAGAACAGCAAATCTGTAGCTGAGCATGATGATGCAGATTAACAGAAAAGGTAAATCTGTTTTTAAATCCTGGTTCTCCTGTTTCTCAGCTCTGTGACCAAGGACAAGTCACATAACTTCTCTGATCTAAGACTTGTGGTCTCTGAAACGGGGATGGGTTTAACTCCCTCACGACTCTGGGTAGCCAGCAATACAGATGAAATGTTTGGCATAGCGCCTTAAACTTAGCAGGCTGTTTACAAAACAGAAGTAACTTCTATAAAAAACAGTGAATTATCTTTTATTATTATTATCTTTTATTACAAGTCCTAATAGGACTCGGATGCTATTTATAATTATATTCCAGAGGGAGACCTTATTATCTTCTGATTGGTCACCTCTGACAACATCTAGAAATTTAATAACCAAGTCCATGGAATTTGAAGTTCCCTTCCACTTATTCAAATGCACACCATAAAGTTCCTTAATTCCTACTCACTCTAGAGGTGTGAAAACAACCACTGCACTCTCCTTAGAAATGATTTCACTGCAAATAATTTGTTTCCACATCTGTTTTCACATGAGAGATAAAATCAGAAGGTTGGATAAAGTGCAAATTACTCAGAGGAAGTGCAAAGTCTTGAAAATACACACATGCTTGGTAGGCACGCATTCTTTGCTCTGTGATTTATACAAGGTCTTGGGTAGGAACAATGTTTTGAAATCCAATTTTTAAAAATCTGGGAAAAATATCACTTGTCATGGAGAGCTTTGAATGTTATCAGAAGACTGACACCCCCCTCCCTTCTCATATTGCACGTTTTCCAGTTAATTTCCACATAATTCAATCCTGTCTTTTTGCCCTAAATTTACAAATATGCTGTAAAACCTTGTTATTTTTCATTCCACCTATCTGAAATGTGTAATAGTTCTGGGGCTGGTTGAAGTTTACCTTTGTATTACCTAGGTAAATTAATAGGGTGGAAAGGTCCCAGGAGAATATTTAATATACTTGAGACAAACCATTTGCAAAGCAAGTTAATTTTAACAGCCACCATTCTGATGTGCTAATTGCAAATAGCCTGCTCATTAGAGTCCGTCCAGCCAGGTCTTTCGTTTGGCAACACTTTAATAGTTGCATTATCCTTATGTGTTTATTTGCAAGCAGTCAACGTGTTTCCTGAAATATTCTAGAATCTGCATTTTCAAATGCTGTAAAATCCTCTTCAACAAGAGTATGAATTAATGGAACTTCATGTTTTTTTCTGGGCTTTGGGAAGAAGTACCACCTCCCGCAACTGGGGCACCTGGGTGGCTCAGTCGGTTAAGCGTCTGACTTGGTTTTGGCTCAGGTCATGATCTCTCCGTTGGTGAGACGGAGTCCTGTGTTGGGCTCTGTGCTGTTAGCGCATCACAGAATCTGTCTGTCAGTGTGTGGGATTCTCTTTCTCCCTCTCTCTCTCTCTCTCTCTCTCCCTCTCATTCTGCCCTTTCCCTGGCTCATGCTCTTTCCGTCTCTCAAAATAAATAAATAAGCTTAAAAAAATCCCAACTCAAGCAAGAATGCTGAAATTTGTGCTTAATCATTTATCAATGCAGCAACTTTGTGCATATCTTTAAAAATGTCATGTGCCTCAGTTTCTTCCTCTGTACCAGCAATAACTTAATGGGGTGGGCAATTACCTTTTTCTTACTAAGAGCAACGCATGATATTTATTTCCTTTATAAATATAAGCGAAAATAAAGGAGAGGTTAGAACCTTTTAGAACTCCTTGGGAAAAATTCTGTAGATACAGATTCAGTGAAAACTTGTATACTCCTATGGTCTTTTTTAGAGGATTTTATAAATAATTGCATTATAGCTTTACCACATTGTATTCTGCTTGCATGTTCACCTCATTTAGTACACTGTGAGTGTTTCAGGACAACTATGTGTTTACTCATTTAATGTTCATTAAAAGAATATAGGAACCAAGGCTAATCTTTGTCTCTTCCATGCTTAGCACAGTGCCTGGTACATGGATGGTGATCAATCAGTATTAGTCTATTGGATGAATAAACCGCACTACTGAAAGCGTGTGTGGAAGTGTGTGAGCGTATGCCACCCAAAGCAGGTGATGGTCCATATATATGGGAATGATCACTCAGCATTTATATTATAGCTTGTAAAAGCTCCCATGTGTTTTGGAAAAAGCTTCCAAATAAATTCAAAATGGAATTACGTGCTGTGATAATTATTATTTTGGGTTTTAACATAAAATGTTCCAAGTTCATAAAGCCATGTTTTTTTACATCATGTGTCAGCGTCTGGAGTCTGTGTAGTTAACTGAGGTTATTGGGGGGAAATGGCAGATTGCCAATGCTAATGAGTTTTTCTTGACTCTTTCTAATATGTATTTTATTTCCCTTTTGCCTTTGCTTTTTGTTTAACTAAATTATATTATTTATCCCAGAACCTGTCACATATAAGGAGGGCTGCTAACCTGCCTGTCAGAGAGGGCTCAGCCCATGTTTCACATCCCAAAGAACATCGAAAGTATGGCGTGGGGGGGGTGAGAAACGGAAAGGGGGAGGTTACGAAAAGCAGCCAGCCCCTGACTTCTCCAGGTCCATAGTGAATATCGAAATGGAGGACAAGTCAAAGGGCTTTGTAGGATCACACTCCCAGCTAGAATCTGATGAATTAATTTTCGAAAATGCAACCATTAATCTAGTAAGGAGTGTGCTAAGAGGCTACCTCAGCCATGTCATATCCAAAGGGTGATTTGGGTTGCAAGTTTCACTTCTTGTTCAGTAAATGAAAGTAAGACAGTGAGACTCACTGAAAGAGAAAGGTTGGGGAAACATCAAAGGGCAGCAAACACTGGCTCTGGGGGCTGGGGATTGAGGAGGGGAAAGTGGGGGAGGTGGGCGGCCTTGAAGACCGTCACAGGATGTGTCCCTAGAGCTTGTTTACTCCATATTTATCCAGAAAGTCAACATAAAATACATGTCATTCATTGACAAGTTGTATTACTAAGTGACTAGCTCCTAACGTTGCGTCCTTAACCAGCATATCCCATAATTATTTGCTTCGTTTTCTTTTACAGGTTCCCTTAGTAGAGGGGGCAGAAGCTTATTGAGGTTTTCCTCCTATAAGGAAACCTTATTGAGGTTTTCAGGGATGAGAACCGAGACGGCTGACCTGAAATGGGGCACGTGCCCTGGCAAACTGAAAGTTAAGGGCTGCAGCTGCCGGAGGGGTCTGCAGGGCACTTACGTTCAGATTCCTCTGTCTCTCTTTCCTTCCTCCTTTTCTTGTCATACCAAAGTTGACCGCCATCTCCTCCCATGAAGTCAGCAGAGGGGCCAGAAGCACAGTGGCGAATGTTTCTTCTACGTTTTCAGCAGTTTCGCATTCCCCCTTCGGGGCTAACAGCTTGTAATGGGTGGGTACACAAGAAGGGCCCATTTAAAGAGCAACTAGCCAAATAAACATGCCACCCAGATGAAAAGAAAATGTCATCTTCTTTGTTGGCACTCGGAGAAATTCAGTATCTTCTGAACAAATGGCTGGGCAGACAGAGTCTGAGGCTGGATTTTTAAGCCATTCACAACACAGTGTCAGTCCTCTCTCAGTGAAAATGAGCTCAATTCTACTGTGGTTGTAATTAGTGGATAATTAGTACTTGTACATTTCGATGCTACATGTCACGGAACTGGCGCCTGGTTTAGCATCCATTCAACAAGATTATTTAATTTTGCTGCAATTCTAATTCTTTTGAATCACACTGGCGCCCTGGCACTAGAAAACCTGGGGCTCAAGCTAGAGAGACTAAGGTTTGAAATTATAGTCATGGGTTTCATTTTTCCCATGGAAAAGAAAATTGTTAGAAGGCTTTGCAGTAACAAACCAAAGCAGCAGACAGGAGAGAGCGCGGGATGCATTCCACAGTCTCACTAGCCATTCTGGGCTCTGAGTTTGTACCATAACATGAAGTACATGTAGACTAGCCCCACTGCTGACTTGGCACCAGGGAACCTGCTTTCAGAGAGAGCTGGGAGTAATGGGAAACAGCAGTGAATACATGATTATAGCCAAGCCATTTTTAAAGGCTCAGGTAGAATTAGGCAAAAAAGTATCATGGGACACGGAGGGGTATGCCTTGAACTCAACCTGGGGGGTCCAGGGAGAGGCCTCCTAGGATGGGGTCTTTTGGGTTGGAATGAGCAGTTTGTCAGGTGGACAAAGATAGGGGAGGCTTTCACCATATTCTGGTGGGACAGGGAAAACATACAGGCAAGAGAGACCCTGGTTCTGTCCCAAAATTACATCAAAGAAGCCTCAGTGGACACTTTGGAATTTTATATTATTCATGATTGGGGAAAGAAGGAAAATAATACCTTATGGTCACTCAGCAGCTCTCACCTAAAGTCACTCTTAACTTTAACACATGCCAGTGTTTTACATGTCATGATACAGCACTGCAGATGCCAATGGCAAAAGGCTCCTCTCCTTTCCTGTAAGGCTCACAATACAGAGGCCAAGACCACATTATAAGCCAGTACCTGAGCCTAACAAAGAAAGGGGTAGGGGAACAGCAGTCATGTACCACTGGAATAGAGCCTTTCCTCACCACTCCTTTGCTTCCTCTTGGAAGCAATCCTTTTGTACGGGGAGCAACCATCCCAGTTTGCCAGGCATTGGCCCATTTTAGCACAGAAAATTTGAATTCTACGTTCCATAAAAATCCTCAGTGTTGGGCAAACCAGGAGGATTGGTCACCCTAGTTTTAGATCACAACTGAGTGCCAGGTCTATGGGACTAACTTATCAAACAGATTTTAAAAAAACTTTTTTAATGTTTTTAACTTTATTTTTGGAGGGGAGAGAGACAGAGCATGAGGGCGGGAGGGGCAGAGAGAGAGGGAGGCACAGAATCTGAAACAGGCTCCAGGCTCCGAGTTGTCAGCACAGAGCCTGATGTGGGGCTCACACCCGTGAACTGTGAGATCACGACCTAGGCCAGGTCAGAAGCTTAACCGACTGAGCCACCCAGGTGCCCCACAAACAGGTTTTTAAGGCTGGATGCATGTGAGAGTGTTCGCCCTCTTCCCCTAGCATCTGCTTTGGCAGGCAGATGGGGAAACTAAGGCCCAGAGAGGGGCAGCCACTTGTCAGATGCCACAATACTTAGGTCTGATGAGGTAATCACTCTGGTCAAAAACATTCAAAACTGCTTTATGACTTCTTTTTGTCTTCCTCACATAATCACACATTTCTAAAAACTCCCCTCAGCTTCTCCCTGATCTAGCTAACAACTGACACCATTTTCTGATTACTCTCTACGTGACCAGGATATGCTGAACACTTTATAGGAAATACTTCATAGAGTCTTCCTAACGATTCTAAATTTCTGTTACTAAATTGCTCAATACTGTTACCACCCCCATTTTTCAGATGGAAGAGACTGAGTGTTAGCAAAACCAAGAAAACCTGCTAGAGGTTACACAGTGAGAAAGATTTGAAACTTGATCAAGCTATCTGATTCCAGAATCCTTATTCTTAACTATGAGGATATAAGATTCCTCCTCCTACTAAATTTGATCTTCTGCTATTTCATTTAAAATTACTCTGTCATTGAGGCACCTGAGTGGCTCCGTCAGTTGAACGTTCTACTTTGGCTCAGGGCATGATCTCATGGTTCATGAGTTCGAGCCCCACCCTGGGCTCTGTGCTGACAGCTCTCAGCCTGGAGCCTGCTTCAGATTCTGTGTCTCCCTCTCTCTCTGACCCTCCCCTGCTCACACTCTCTCTCTTTCAAGAATAAACATTAAAAAATTTTTCCCCTGCTCATGCTGTCTCTCTCTCTCAGAAACAAATAAAACATTTAAAAAAAAATTTTTTTAAAAAGTTACTCAGTCGTTTAACCAAAATATTTGAAAAAGCACAGGAATGTTCTTCTCATCTCCACATTTTATTCCATCTCCCATTCATTATTTCACTCACTGGAAAAGTATCTACAGATAAAGAGTCTACCCTTGCTTTTCAGTTCCCAGTGGGTCTGGGGCCACATCCAACCTTTCCACTACAATACTGCTTCAGAAAAATGCAAATTTGATGTGTGGACAGTGTTTTTGTCTTAAGCCACTGAGCTGCTGTTGTTGATCAATCCAGTTAAATGTCAATTCCTTCCCCCCTTCCCCCATCAATTGAAGGAGATCGTAAAGGAATCCAAATGGCATGATTCTCTTAAAAACTGCCAAGACCATCAGCATTTGGATTTCCTAGTTCTTCTCTGAGCTTTACTCTCCTTAGGTTAAATCCTCTACCAGCTCCCCTCTTGCTAATCTTTTGAAAATAAAGTCTTCATACTTAACAAATTCAACTCAGTACCCCAAAGTATTGACATGTATCACCAGATTCCAGCTACTTTGCAATTTCTTCTGTTCCTTGAGCATGGAAAGCTTATTCCTGCTTTAGGCCTTTGACCTTGGCCTTTCCTTGGCAGGATCCTTCTCCATGTACACAACCCCCATATCTGCATGGCTGATCCCTTCTTTATCACATGGACCTCAGTTTAAATATGCCCTCTGTAGAGAGAGAACACTTCCTTTCTCTGGTCACTCTGACAAGTGTCTCCCCTTGGTTTTATTTTCTTCTGACAGTATCTGTCTGAATTTATCCTGTTTGCACACCTGTTCACTAATCTATTGTCTATCTCCTTCTGTGGAAGGCCAGCATTACAAAAATAGGAGCCTCTGTCTTATGTCCTGCCATACCTGCTGCTCCTCGAAGAGCACCTGGCACATAGTGGGCCCTCAATAAATGACTGTTGAATGAAAGAAGGAATGACTTTGTGCAACATACACTGCTGAAGTCCTCCTGCCCTTGCACTTAAATATTTTGCATGTTGTTTGTTCTTTTATAGTAAATGTTTTCAGTATTGATTTTGACTCTGTGACTTAAAGTTTCTGGAAGCCTTCCATCTGGGAACGAGTCTTAAGAACAGTGGACAGAAGTCCAGAAAGATTCAGGTTTGTTTCCAAGCCTTCAACTCCTTGAACTTCAGCTTCCTTGCCCATAAAATGGGAACGCTCTTATCTGGGTCATGGGACCACTGCGAATATGAAATGAGATGTGGACAAAGGCACCTGCCAAGTATTCTCTCAAGGTCACTATTAAGCATATTTCACTTTTAGAATTTTACCTAATTACCTGCCTGTAACTGCTGAGCAATGAACTTGTTAGTTTAAAAATACAGAACTTGGGATGTATGGAAACTCAGGAAAAACTTACAATTCTGTATTCTCTTTCAAAAACCCAGGAGCCTTTAAGGACAGGGAAGGTCAGTTAGAAGTTTGGTTGCATAGCAATGCATGAAGGTCAGCACCCTGCTGGCAGGAAACTGTCCAGGGAGATGGATGTAACTTCTACCATCAGACCAAAGAGGTTAGTGTGAAGGGTAAGAGATCTGCTCTTATTTGAGTCATGGACTGAATTCAAATCTCAGAGTTCACTTCCATCTCTCGCACATGAGATCATTAGAAGAGCTCTCTGCTCCTCAGGGCAAGCATCGCTTGCTTCCATATCCCTTTTACTCAGCTGTATTCTTCCACCCGGATAAATGAGGCTCTTTTGCGGCAAGTCAATAGGCAGATGTTTACAACTATCTCTTTTCTTTTGCCCTATCCTTGTTTTGTGGTAAGGCATTTGTGGCATTTCGTAAGAAAGATGGCAGTTGAAGGCAGTGGAGAAAGCTCCAGAGTGCAGAGAAAGAACAAGGCTCTATGTCAGTTTGTCCCCATTGACACTCTATGCTCTTATGCAAGTCATACAAACACTCTGTGCCTCAATGTCTGCACCTCTAACAGGGATAATAATAACTATCTAACCACACAGCTCATCCATTTATCGTCATCCATGACTGCGCTACCACCATTACTTAGTAGCCTACTGAGTAAAATCCCAGTTCAACCTGATGTTCAGGGCCTTTTGTGATCAGATCTCAGCCTTTTTCCAGCCCTGAGTCTCCTGTGTCTGCCCTCCTGTGCCTGGGCACAGAGCTTTCACAGATACCAGTTGAGAGAATGAATGAAAATGGGAGGATGCAAGTAAGACCACTTTAAAAGAGCCATTTCAAATAAAAAGTAGTACTTTAACAAGAATAGGATAATGATTAGAGTCTCTGGCGCTTCAGGTCTCAGTATAGAGATGTAAATAAAAAAGGAAATGTAATGATAAACTCTCCAACCCTTTCACAATCTGTGAAGTAGTCATGATTTGATTAACACCTTCACCTTCAAAACCTGGTTTAAATTTCATCCCATTCACTGATTCACTCCACAAAAATGCAGTGACATGCTTTCAGGCTATGCACCGGGGACCATTACCTTCAGGAATTTTTCATGCGTGGCCCTTTGGGTATAATGCCTCCTATTTTATGTGCCTGAGTGTGAAATGCCCTCATGGCAATCATGTTGACCTCAGCCATATCTACATGAAGATGACCGGAATCAGAGAGACGATTCCAACCCATCTGTTAGGTGGGGAATAATATCAATCTTATAGGATTATTAGAAATATCAATCACGATCACACATATAAAATCATGTAGTAAGAGGGTTGGAGCATAGTTGGTGATGAGCCATGTGAATACCTGCCTTACCCTGGCCTTAGTGGGACCACAACTAAGCCACTCTCAGTTGCAATCGAGTCTTTATCTTGGGGGAAATGCATTGTATTACAGCAAAGCAGTTATTGGAAACCCATACATATATTTGCTGCTCACTGCTTCACAGGCATTCCCTATTGCTTTTCTCTAGCCCCTGTAGCCTCAATGCCTACACTCATTGCCCCCCTTTCCAGTTACTATACCCTGGGAGGGATCTCACAAAAGGCTGCTCCCATCAAGTGGTCTCTAGATGAAAGTAGAAAAGATCAGAGCATCTAGACAGCAGCATCCTCTTTATAGCTTTTTCCCCAGTAAGAGGCTGAAGGCATTACCCCAAATTACCCAATCAACCTAAAGGGGGAGATCATTTGTTTTTCTCCTGCAAAAACTTTAAACAAGGAATAATATGAAGAAAATGAATCTTGCTTTACTCCTCTAGGAATGGTTCTTTGCAGAGAACAATCAAGTGAAAATTAAGTTCAACTTGACCCAAGTTCTTGTAAGACAAACACACCTCAAATGGAGGGTGATGGGAACCTTATTACTTAGAATTGGACAAATAACCCAAGGCAGTATGATTATAACCTGGCAGCAGCAATGGTTTGCTCAGCAAACTGCTTGAACCTCTACTGGGAACATTTAACACCACTTGTATTTTGAAATCACAGGCTACATCTACAGGCAATAAAGACTGTTATCTCTCCGATTCATTGCTGTTGCACAAACACCCAGTTAATTCAGCTATAACACATCTGCCCAGAGAAATATTTACTTTTGGAGCCTCCCAGGTATGCTTTAAATTTCTCCTAATTGCTACCCATTGAGTTCTAAGTTTAAGTGTTGTGGAGATGGACTTGAGGTCCTTATTCTGCACTAAGAAGTTCACACTATACAACTACAAAGAACACATTCTCGAATGACCTAGCTGTGCATTTAGGAACTGTTTCCTTTCTCCAATTGAACGAATGAGACTCTCTCTGTACCTAAAGAGAGGGGTTTTTCGCACTGCTCGTTTGGCTTCTCAGTAGAGCAAATGGAAGATAAGTGTTTTTCAAGGATCACAAAGAGAATAACATTCATGCTTCCTGCTTGAGAATTACATTTCTCAACTACTCAAGCTGTAGGAAATAAATTCTCAGGTCACTTCTTTACATTGTGGGGGTAATAAATATTTTTACACCATTAAAATGATAAGAAAACTTGAGTCAGAAGATCAGTTTCAGAGAAGAAAAAGGAATAAAACCTAGCAGATCTCATTCCCAGAGGAGGTGCTAATTATAAAGACATCTTCATGAACATAACTTACTTATCTTGCTCCTTCCAAAACCCTTTATTATATATATTTAAAGATCTTTCTGTGCCTTTCAGAAGCAAGGGAAAGTAACACAATTCAGAACCAAGAGGCAGCACTGGGGTGGGTAAGGGAGCAAAGAGACAGTAGTCACAGATTGACTCCAGATTTGCAAAACTAAGATGCACACTTCCCCGTGCACTGCAGCACACAATAAATCTCTTTCTTCCTTTTCTTGTCCTAAATTTCAGGAACTCACAGTCCTTGGGAACTGTGGAGTGCTCTGTCCTCCACATCTCCAAGTTTCTCGCTGATTATCACATCACAGCCTGCGTCCTGTCTAGACAACAGGTGTTTCCATTGGTAAATGTGGAAGGGCCCAGAAGTCAAGGGGGCATTCATCACTCTCCTGGTTTCATTCCAATTTTCAGATTTGGGGCCATACCCACCCCAGACTCCTATGAATCTTTTTTTCTTCCTCTCTTTCTCTCTCTCTCTGTCTCTGTCTCTATCTGTCCCTCCCTCCCTTTCTTTTTCTTTCTTTTTTTTTTATTGCAGGACTGGAGTCCAGACTAGGTAGAAAGATAATATGTAGTGATCCCATGAGAGCTAAGAAAATAAGGTGACAGTCTAACAAAAAGGACTAACATAACACCTTGTGAACATTTAGGTATCTTCCGGAAACATGTCAATTTAATTGCAAACTTAATGGAGGAGAAAAAAGCATGTCTCATCCTTCTTTTCGTCAGGGTTCACCTGTACTTGGAAGTACTTGGTTCACCTAGCAGTTCACCTGTACTTGGAAGCCTCCTTCGCCCCGTATTCTCACACAAGGTGACTTCTAGAATGTTCTTGGCACTCATATAGTGCTATATGCAAACATCTATCACAGTGCTTACTGCAGGGATTATTATTGCTGACATACTTGTATGAACTTGCCTGTGAGTTCCTAATGACAAGGCCTATGTTCTCATTGTCTAAGATGGTCCAGCCCAGAGTCAACATGCAATAAAAGTTTGTAGGATGAATACACACAGCAGGCATTCATTAGCGTTTGCTTAACTGAACATAAGTGAATACTTAACAGTAAAAATACAAATAAAAATGACACTTGGAGAAAGCTTTCTAGGTTATGACTTGTTTGTAGAGTACTGACTATGAGTTGTTTATGTAAAATTGAGGAAATGATATAGTTTCATTTTACTTATTTATTTATTTATTTTTAAATAAAAAAATATTTTAGAGAAAGTAGGAGCGAGCATGAGTAGGGGAGAGGGGCAGAGGGAAAGAGACAGAATCCCAAGCAGATTCCACAGTCAGCAAAGAGCCTGACATGGGTCTCTATCCCATGACCCTGGGATCATGGAGCCAAAACCAAGAGTTGAATGCTCAACCAACTGAGCCACCCAGGTGCTCCTAATTTCAATCTAAGTCCCCTTTTAAATAAGTTTAGAAAACTAGCCTGACCTTCTAATCCAAAGTCCTAAATTTACCTAAATCCAAAGCCAAATCAAACTAACAAATGGTTTTTAATAATAACCCCAAGCAGAGTAAGAATTACCAACTCCTGAAAGAATTAACGTGGTGATGTTGCCTCTGATGAAAATACACTGGCAGGTTTGAACAATCTCTTCTAAATTTGCCTCTGTTAAATTCACATGTGCAAAAAAAAAAAAGAATTACCAACTCCTAGAGTGGGAAAGATCTTTAAAGCTCATCTTGGAATCAATATATGACTACGCTTTGCAATATCCCTATCAGACGGTCAACCAGCCTCTACTTGAATTCTTCTCTCAGCTTCATGACAGGTCATCCTTCACTTCTGAATCCCAAAGGGACCATCAGTTCCTCCTTGTAGTGATTGAAATGCATATCCCTGTAATGTTCTCCTAGTTTGGCCCTCCAGCAAAACATAGGGAAATCTTCTTTTGTTTTACATAGCACCGCTTTGGATACTTAATGACAAACACTGGATTTCTCCTTTGTCTTTCAAGAATAATCCTTCTGTATATCCAATGGAAAAAAGACAGCCTTTTTAACAGATGGTGTTGGGAGAACTGGACAGCAACATGCAGAAGAATGAAACTAGATCATTTTCTCACACCATGCACAAAAATAAACTCAAAATGGATAAAGGACCTGAACGTGAGACAGGAAACTATCAACACCCTAGAGGAGAAAGCAGGAAACAACCTCCTTGACCTCCACCGCAGCAACTTCTTACTTGACACATCCCCAAAAGCAAGGGAATCGAGAGCAAAAATAAACTGTTGGGACCTCATCAAGATTAAAAGCTTCTGCACAGCCAAGGAAACAACCCAGAAAATTAATAGGCAACCAACGGAATGGGAAAAGATAGTTGCAAATGACATATCAGATAAAGGGTTAATATCCAGAATCTATAAGGAACTCACCAAACTCCACGCCCGAAAAACAAACAACCCAGTGAAGAAATGGGCAGAAGACATGAACAGACACTTCTCCAAAGAGGACATCCAGATGGCCAACAGACACATGAAACGATGCTCAGCATCCCTCCTCATCAGGGAAATACAAATCAAAACCACACTGAGATACCACCTCACGCCAGTCAGAGTGGCTAAAATGAGCAAATCAGAGAACTCTAGATGCTGGCGAGGATGTGGAAAAACGGGCACCCTCCTGCACTGTTGGTGGGAATGTAAACTGGTACAGCCCCTCTGGAAAACAGTGTGGAGGTTCCTCAGGAAACTAACCATAGAACTCCCTTATGACCCAGCAATAGCACTGCTAGGAATTTACCCAAGGGATACAGAAATGCTGAGGCATAGGAGCACATGTACCCCAATGTTCATAGCAGCACTCTCCACAATAGCTAAAACATGGAAAGAGCCTAAGTGTCCATCAACAGATGAATGGATCAAGAAGATGTGGTTTATCTATACCATGGAATACTACATGGCAATGAGAAACAATGAAATCTGGCCATGTGTAGCAACATGGATGGACCCTGAGGGTGTTATGCTGAGCGAAATAAGTCAGGCAGAGAAGGACAAATACCATATGTTTGCACGTATAGGAGGATTAGGAGGAACTTGACGGAGGAACAAGGGGGAGAAGAAGGGCGGAAATGGTGGGGGAAAGGGAGAGAGGCAAACCATGAGAGACTCTTGAATGCTGACAAAAACTGAGGACTGATGGATGTGGGGGGGAGGGGGGGATGGGCATGAAGGAGGGCACTTTGGGGATGAGCACTGAGTGTTATGTAGAAACTAATTTGACAATAAACTATTTGTAAAAAAAAAATAAAAAATAAAAAATAAAAATAAAAAGTTTAAAGTCAAAAAAAAAAAAAAAAAGAATAATCCTTCTGTGCCAGTTCCTCACTTTGATTCAAGGATGTCAGACCATGTTCCATTATGGCTAGCCTCCTCTTAACAAGGTCTCCAATCTGTATATCCAGTAGATCATAAAGAGGCAAAGATATGGGAACCACTGGCATTTTTTGTTTGTTTGCAACTCTAATTAACTGAGACCTGCCCTCATTTTGCCAGGTTATGTTGGTTACTGGGGACTAAACAACACTATGGTTGCCAGAGACTTTCCATCCATCAGAAATCACAACCATTTGAAGCAAAGGGCAATTTCTGCAGTATTTACTTCAGGGTTTCCAATGACTGGAAACATTGCAAAATCCATTTCTGCTATCAAGATGCTTCTGTTACATTTTCCATCTAACAATGGGGCAGGATGGAAAGCCTGACCCTAACTGGTCTCTCAAATATGATAATGACACCAGATCAAGTGAACCATGATTAGATGGATAAGTCTGAGGATAAGAGGGCACCCACTCTATATTTTGTCCTGTTTACTTAGAGTTAACCCTGCCAAATACCTCATTCATTAATTCATTCCAAGAGGCACTAATAAGCCACTATTGCTATAAGCAGTCTACTCAGATACAAAAGGGGTATAATGAAGAGCAAAACAGATACGATCCCTGCCCTCACAGTAAATACAGTCTAGTGAGAAATAAACAAATAAACTCACACTAATACAGAACTGGACACTACAGTAAGTGCTTGGAAGGGAAACCAGCAAATGTGTTAAAATGGATAAAAGGGGACCTAATTTACGTTGGCGTGTACAAGGAAGGCCAGTTTGAGCAAGAGGCCTTACAGGTGACTTCTGGAAGCTGGGCCACAGTTTACTCAAACTGAATGGGGAGAAAACATCGCAGGCAGTAACCAGACTATGGTGACAAGCTGGGGTTGGAAAGAACTTGCTGAATCAGTAGAAATTCAAGAAGGCCAATGTGCCTTCAGAAAAGCAAGCCCGTGAGTAATGGGTCGGGATGAGGCTTGGGGGTGGGGGGTGGGGGGGCAGGCAGGGGTTTTGTATGCTGCGTTTAGGATTTTTTATTTTTAATTTATTTTTACAGCAATGGAAAGCTACTTAAGGGTTCTTGAGGAAGGGAGTGACATGATTGATTATCAGCATGGGATCTGGAGGCTTCTGGATCCTTCCTGTTGTCCAATGAGTAAGCTCTGACGAGACATGGATTGTTTCTGTGGCCAGACACTTTTCCATCCTAACCTGTCTCGCTTTCCTGCCACAGGTGTGACCCATTTATAAAATGCTTTTTCTCTTTTGAAATTCAAGCCATTTCTTCAGCAGATGTTATCACAGTGTAAATAATCTAGTTCCCGCTTTGCTACAGAAACTTTCAGGTGACGGAATTCAGGAAACTTGTGTCATGAAACAGTGTCTGGCCCCAATTCCCAGGCACTTGGGCACACTGGCTCAAAAGGATATCTGATATATCAACACAACTCATCCTCCTAAGCAAGGCAGTTCAGCTCATTAACAAAGTACTTCCTCCCAGAGGTAATTTGAGTATCCCCTAAAAGGATGGGATTTGATGTGTTTCACTAATAAAGAAACACGTAAGGCATTTGCAGATCCCTATCTAGAAAAGGCTGCACAGTGTTTTTGTCTAACTGGTTTTCATACCAACCAACATCAAGTCAAAGGAAATTTGTGAATGGGAAGTCTACTTTGAAGGAATGCTCCAGAATGGAAAGCAGTTATTTCAAACAAAATGACTGAAATATCCCTGTCACAAACATATTCATTGAAGATATACTGGAGACCTCCCATGCCTCAAGAGCATGTCTATAAGGCAGATGCTAAGTCATTAGGAACAAAAGCCAACTCTGGGAAGTGCCAAAAACAAGACTTAGAGCATTACTAAAAATACTGACACCACTTTTATGTTATCTTCTTTTAGCCAGACAATACCACTATGGTACCCATATGAGAAGAATTATTATGCCCTTTACCAGCTAAGAAAACAGATACAGAAGGGTTAAATGGTTCTTCTCTAGTCACGTGGCCAGATGTTGGTAAAATTGAATCTTTGAGGGGTACCTGGTGGCTTAGTCAGTTAAGCGTTTGACTTCAGCTCAGGTCATGATCTCACTCGTGGGTTCAAGGCCTGCATCGGGCTCTGTGCTGATAGCTCTGAGCCTGAAGTCTGCTTCACATTGTGTGTCTCCTTCTCTCTCTGCTCCCCACCCCCACCCCGCTCTGTCTGTCTCTCAAAATATATAAACATTAAAGCAATCTTTTTTAATTGTGTCTTTGACTTCTGATCTATTTTCCACCTATAGCCCATGTTGCCTGTTTTGAATGACATTAGTACCAGCTGCCTTGCAAATTCATTTACATGCTCTTATGTAATCTCCACAATCACACTGAAAGGCTGGCATGATTATTCCCATGTTATGGATCAGGAACAGAGTTAAATGATTTCCACTAAGGCTGGTAGCCAGAAACCCTGGAAGCCAGGGCTGCTTGTGTGCTAAGCACATGCTCTTTATATTGTCATATTGACACCCAGCCTCTGATTAAGAAGGCTAACCATCTTATCCTAACCCAGAATGGGCAAATAGGCTATTTGCTCATGTGGGCCATAAACAAAGACAGACTAAGTACTGAGGAGCTGGTGATCAATGGGCCCAAAGTGTAAATTCTGTGTAAGACAGACTAGGTCTGGGAGAAACAGGGACAAGAAGGGATGTGGTCAAAACCTGTATATTCACAATGGACGTGAAATTAAGAAGGGGGCTATTGTGTGTTGAGCTCCCTTACACAACGTGCTTGCAGAGCACAGGACACAAGTTATTTCATTCAATTTGCACAGCAATTGCACAATGTAGATTTTACGGTCACCACTCTAGAGGCTCAGCTTACTGAGTGACTGTGTGAGATCACAAAGCCATAGAGTTTTGGAGTCAGGATCTGTGTGTCTGAAACCAAGCTCATACTCTGAGGGAGGAAAGAATGGGTTCTACAATAAGTAAAAGAAAGTATTACTTGAGATGGCAAGAGTCAACTTCGACTCTTTATCCCAGGGAACAGAATAGAGTGAAACCATAAAAAAGCTGAAAAAGGATTAGATAAATCATGGTTGTTGGTAGTGTAAAAGGTGTCTTGGAAATCCAGGGAGGCTTTACAGAGGCCCCCGATAATCTTGTAAATTAAAGTCACTGAAGACAGTTATATCCACACACAGACAGACTTTGGTGTCGATGCCTCATTGCGCATTTCACTATAGCCAAGGGACTCCTTCCCTTGTGTCTTCCCTTGCGTCTGTTTGGACACAATCTTCTCTGAAAACTGACACCAATGCCAGGGTAGCACCATGGAATATTAGTTTAGAACATGCATGAAGTCATATGGTCCAACCCTCACATTTTACAGATAAGAGACTGAAAAAACAGACCTCATGTAAAGACAGACCTACTTGCTAAGAAATTTACACTATGTGAGGCACAGAGTCGAAGCCTGACATGCATCTATTCTAAACTTCACAATGATCCCCAAAGAAGACACTATTTTCCTTGTTTACAGATAATGGAAAGCCATGTTCAGGAAAGGTAGATGACTTGAGAAGGTCACACAGCTTGCAGGCAGTAGAATCCAGACTCAAACCCTCATAGTATGAGTCCAAGGCCGGCACTATCTTCCATCCTGACTGCAATCTCTGTTTCTACCAAGAAGGCCCAGACCATTTAAGGCCAGTGTGAAGCAGAACCACCCAGATCACTGTAAACTGAGAACTTCCCAGGCCTACACACCAAACCCCTGACATACCAAATCTTCTGTGGGCAAGGATCATGTCTTATTCTTCCTTGTGTCTTCCTGAGTATGTGGAAAGTACCAAGGATGTGCATTTGTAAAAGGCTCTGGTGTAACAGGATGAGAGCTATCAGTTTAGGTCATGTTCAGCCAATCTCAATCTTCACACAGGTTACTATGAGGAAGTCCCATTTGGCAGCTTTCCATAAGAACTCCAAGGGAGTTCTTTTAACTCTGTTGTCCTGCTACCCCATCATGGAGGCATGCTGTGCTCCCAAACCAGAGACGGAAAGGCAAAATACAGGCCCAGCAATCAATGCAGGTTTCATGCTGCCCTGATGATCTTTCCTAATGGGGAGCCCAAGGCAGGCTCACGTCCCACTACCCTTCCCAGAGGCGGTTTCACTTCTATTTGCACAAGGAAAGCACACACATCACTATGCTGCTATTGAAAAGGCCTCGGTGGCCAAAGTTGCTCATGATCCACTTTTATATGAGCGTCTGACATTTGGGCAGCAGAAAAAAAAAGAAATCAGTTCAAGCCAATGACATTTCTATGGGAAAGGCCCCAGCTCCACAAAAGAGCAAGTGAAAGTGGCAGTTAACCCTGTGGTCGCCTTATTGTTCCTCATTCATGACTGGGAACACTAGGACCTTCTCAAGGAGCGCTCAGAGAAAGAGGGCCACCACCTGTTGCTAGGGATGACATCACCGCCCCCGCAAGAGCCAACATTCTTTGGGCAGCTTGTGTGTATGTCGTTAATCAGCACTGGCTCCTCTGCAGGCCCATTCACCAAGAGCTCAACTGTCAGCACGGTGGCTTCAAAATTCCAAAGGGATCTGCCAAAATGCCTGGCCTCCATCCTAAAGGGGGTTGGCCCGTATTCAAAATTACCTTGGAGGGGAGGGGTGATGGTGATATGCTGATGTCCCCTTGGTTTCTGTTTCTGTAGTGTTTGTTTACAAGGCTGCTGGAGTTAAGTAGAAGAGGGGAAAGGGCCAGGGGTTGGAGGGAAGAGCAAGAAGAACCCAACTCGTCCCACGTGAAGGGACTGGGAAAGAGGTCAGCTGGAACACAAGCGCTGTGGCCCGCCTCTCACCATCTTTCATTTTATGCTTTTAATTGAAGGGTTGGAAAATTCCTCCAAGAAGGAACTGTAAATGGCACAGCAGAATCAGATCTGCCACTGAGCTGGATTTGGAGACGTTAGAGTTACAAACAGAACCTTGGACATGACCCCTTCATCTTACGGGTGAGTGAACCGAGGCCCAGAGAAGATGAGTCTTGGCTCCGGTCCTGCATTGGCAATAGGTAGATGCTCCCCATAACCAGTTTCCTCGTCTTCCTGGGAACAGAACTGGGCTAGGCATTTCAGCATCCCATGCAGCTCAGGGTGGCCACGGAACGTGAGCAGATGGGGTCTGTGCCACTTTAGGGTGACCCAGGATAACCTCTGTGACTCGGCTTCAGGCTCTTTCTCCTTCAGCAGTCTTCTTGCAGTCAATGACAAGGCTGGACTACTACCTTTCAGCTCTCCTACCTCCCCTTCCCCCACCACGTACTATGCTGTGCTGCCATCTCTCACTGCATAGAACATTTTACACCAGCAACCTGCCCCTTAAGGAAATATCTTGAATGCCCTTCGATTTATCTATTTAGAAATGGAATATGGATGAATTAATCTACCAAGTATTATCTACTTCTTGCCAAATTAACGTGCTTATTAGTTACATCTTCACACACAGATGTTTTACCCAGACTCCTCTCGACCTTGATGTTCCTGGTTCACTATTTTTACTGTTTTTGTAGCTCAACTCTTTTTCGAGCCCCTTCATAAAGCAGCAACTTGCCAACGGGCAATGTCATAAAATGTGCATCAAATGAGGCAGAGATAGTGTTTCAGAATAAAGTGCCAAAAGGTAAAAGATCAGCTTGGAGTACAAGTGATTTTGAAGTGGAAGAAAAGGAAGACCAAATTAGAGCCACCTGCACCTTCCCACCATAGAAAATGCCAGCATCCTCATGAGATTGGGGTACATGACAGTATGAATGGGAGGTTCTCAGGGTGGCCTGGTGAAGAAGAACAGAGTAGGGAAGACCATACTGAGCCAGAAAGAAGAATATGTGCGTACATACCATCCCCCCAGGACTTTGGGGCTCACACCAGGACATGAGGACAACTTAGTTTACACTTGGTCATTCTCTTAATTCTTAGGGCTTTAGAGACCAGCAACTGAGGTGATGCCACTTCTGCCACAACTCAGTTCAGGCAAGTGACAGAAACCCTGGGACTCTCTCGGAGGCTCTGTGAGAAGGCTATCACTAGCCTTTTCTACTTTGGGTATTTTCTTTCCTCCTTTTATTAACTAAAAAGAGAAACGTTGCTGTCAGTTGAACCAGATGAACCCAACTACAGCTGGTACTTGTTAAATTTTCAAAAATCTGTTATTTTCACTCGAGTCAGTCTTCTGTACTTGACAACATCACGTCGTGAGATGCATCTGGTCAACCGTTTCTCTCTGGCAACAGTACAGCAGCGATGACGTGAGGTCAGGTACGTTGGCGCCATGGCAGTCAAACCAAGTGCCAACATGCATTCGTGGGAGGTTCAGGAGAGGGTCTTAATTTATTTCTGAGGCAAACAGAGACTCTTTTAAGCTCTCCTGTGTCACAGCATTAAAATGATTTTGACTGTAGAACATAATTGGATAAAAATGACCTAACAAGCTCTTAGAGGAGTTTGAGCACAACTCAGCATGGCAACTGTCATGGGTGACAAATGAGACAAATGCGACTCCTTGGTGGGGATTTGTAGAGTAGAAATTTCAGAGCAAAAATATGACCAAATTGATACCGTTCCTTTTTCATTAAATCAAAATCTGCAAATAAGATTCAAAACAAATAAGCAATCTGCTCTTGTTTGGAGTGAAGGTGGTGGTGGGGGGATGGGGAAGGCACTAACTAGAGGAAAAGAAATTAATAAAAATGTCCACTTCAAATGGCAAGCAAACAAGTAAACATTCTAATATTTGAATATTTTGTATAAGAAAGATATTTTCCGAAGGCTCAAAAGTCAACCTAGTGTTTAAACTTCAGGGATGCAAATACATATCAAGTTCATTACATATTTCCTGATAATGTAAGCTACATTTTTTAAGTTTATTTATCTAGTTTGAGAAAGAGAGAAAGCAAAAGTTGGGGAGGGGCAGAGAAAGAGGGAGAAAGAGAGAACCCTAAGCAGGCTCTGTACTGTCAGCACAGAACTAGATGTGGGGCTTGTACTCATGAACCATGAGATCATGACCTGAGCTGAAGTTGGACACTTAACCGACTGAGCCACCCAGGCGCTCCTGGTCATTGCTATTCTTTAAAGAAATAGAAATTATCTCTTGAAAATCTGTGTGTGTGTTGGTGGAAATGACACATTCACCAAGTGCAGACAATGTGGTAGATGTTTTATCTCTAATTCATTTTAAAATTTAAAGAGTAAATTTATAGGAGACTTGAGAGCCTAGCTACAAAATGGGACATCAATAGTCAATGAAACACCAAGATCCTGATTGTGGTCACCCCTGTCCTTCCTTCATTCCACACACATTTATTAGTGTCACTTGTGGATTAGATGACAAAGGAACTAATATCACTCAGACTGAGTCACTACCATATAGTAGTTCACAGCCTGGTGGGAGAGACAGATATGGAGAATTAGTTTGTTAAAATGCAACAGCTTTAAAATGCTAAACTATCTACCCTGTGCACTATGTACTGCTGGTCTATACAGCAGTGAACTAATCACTATCAAGAAGAAACAGGGAAAGAATCCAGTTGGGTTATGAAGGACAAGTAAGAGTTTGCTAAGCAGCGAAAGGGCATGTCATGTTGAGCATGCATTTTATATGAAAGCATGAAGAAGCAAACAAGCATGTGCAAATGGAAACCACAAGGCCAGGCATACGTGTGTGTGTGTGTGTGTGTGTGTGCGCAAGTGGTTTGGGGGTGCGTTGATTAGAGGGATCGGGCTTGAAAGGAGAAAAGGTAGAGGGGGACAAACTGAGTTGGCTCTTTTCGAGACTCTAAGCAGCAGGATTTTATCCTTTGGTAATGGCAAGCCAATGGTGATTTTAGAATCTCCAAGTTAAATGAGCTTAGCTCTGTTTTCAGACTAGCAGCCTCATGATGCTTGGACTGGGGAGGACCGAAAAAAAAAAAAAAAGAAAAAGAAAAAGAAAACAATACACACAACAAAAAATCAGAACCGAACTGGCTGATGAAGGCCTCCTTTGAGGCAGCAGGGTGGCCGTGAGTAAGAGGAAATAAACAGATTCATGAGGTGGGAGTGAGAATCTAACAGATGTGATGACTGGTTTGATGTGGGAAGTGGGAGACAGGGAACTGAAGGATTATAAATGTTTTTTTTCTTTTTTCAAAATTAAAAAAAATGTTTTTATTTATTTTTGAGAGAGAAAGCATGAGCAGGGGAAAGTCACAGAGAGAGTGAGAAAGGATCTGAGCAGGCTCTGCATTGACAGCAAAGAGCCCGAGATGGGGCTCAAACCCATGAACCGTAAGATCATGACCTGAACCAAGGTCAGACGCTCAACCGACTGAGCCACCCAGGTGCCACAAGAGGTGGGTTTTTTGTTTTTTGTTTTTTTTTTAGTTTGACCAACTGGGTGGGTAGATGTGCTGTTTCTCAAAAAGGAGGATTAAGTTTAGAGTGGTAAAACCTTTGGGACACGCTGGATGCAAGAATTTCCATGAGAAATCCAGACAGAGCTACTCTAGAGGTAGCCATATATTCAGGTCTCCAGCTCAGGAGGGCAGGTGGTGGTGGTGGCTGTGGGTCTGGGAGTCCACCAGCAACTGCTCTCTTCCTGAGCTGCAGGTCTCTCACTTTCCTGCAGTAACCCCCTTTGGCTCCTGCACCACCCAGAGAATCCGGCGCAGACTCCTTCTCCAGGCCTTCAAAGGCCACTGTGGTCTGGTCTCCACCTCTTTTTCCAGCCCAGCATCCTCAGCCTGGGTGCTTGAGCCACATCCACCGCCTGTCGCTTCCTGAACGCATTAGGTATGGCTGCCACTTCCTCAGCTTAGCATTCCCTTCCTGCCCACATTGACTCTGCTGATTGAAATCTGACCCATTACAGGTCTCATCCCAAATCCCATCTTGGCCCTAAGTGTTCCCCCAATGGCATCCCTCAATGATAAACAACCTCCTCTGGGCTCCCGGAACATGAAGCTCATGCCTGTGATGCACGTTACCTTCTCCGGTCTTCCCCCAACCATCTTCTTCTTCTTCTTCTTTTTTTTTTTTTAAGTTTTTAAATGTTTTTATTTATTTCTTTTTTTTTTTGCTTGTTTGTTTTTTTTTACAAATAGTTTATTGTCAAATTAGTTTCCACATAACACCCAGTGCTCATCCCCACGAGTACCCTCCTCCATGCCCATCCCCCCTCCCCCCCACATCCATCAGTCCTCAGTTTTTATCAGCATTCAAGAGTCTCTCATGGTTTGCCTCTCTCCCTTTCCCCCACCATTTCCCACCTTCTTCTCCCCCTTGGTCCTCAGTTAAGTTCCTCCTAACCCTCCTATACATGCAAACATATGATATTTGTCCTTCTCTGCCTGACTTATTTCGCTCAGCATAACACCCTCAAGGTCCATCCATGTAGCTACACATGGCCAGATTTCATTGTTTCTCATTGCCATGTAGTATTCCATGGTATAGATAAACCACATCTTCTTGATCCATTCGTCCGTTGATGGACACTTAGGCTCTTTCCATGTTTTAGCTATTGTTGAGAGTGCTGCTATGAACATTGGGGTACATGTGCTCCTATGCCTCAGCATTTCTGTATCCCTTGGGTAAATTCCTAGCAGTGCTATGGCTGGGTCCTAGGGGAGTTCTATTGTTAGTTTCCTGAGGAACCTCCACACTGTTTTCCAGAGGGGCTGTACCAGTTTACATTCCCACCAACAGTGTAGGAGGGTGCCCATTTCTCCACATCCTCGCCAGCATCTAGAGTTCTCTGATTGGCTCATTTTAGCCACTCTGACTGGCGTGAGGTGGAATCTCAGTGTGGTTTTGATTTGTATTTCCCTGATGAGGAGGGATGCTGAGCATCGTTTCATGTGTCTGCTGGCCATCTGGATGTCCTCTTTGGAGAAGTGTCTGTTCATATCTTCTGCCCATTTCTTCACTGGGTTGTTTGTTTTTCGGATGTGGACTTTGGTGAGTTCCTTATAGATTCTGATCATTAACCCTTTATCTGATATGTCATTTGCAACTATCTTTTCCCATTCTGTTGGTTGCCTATTAGTTTTCTGGGTTGTTTCCCTGGCTGTGCAGAAACTTTTAATCTTGATGAGGTCCCAATCGTTTATTTTTGCTCTTGATTCCCTTGCTTTTGGGGATGTGTCAAGTAAGAAGTTGCTGCGGTGGAGGTCAAGGAGGTTGTTTCCTGCTTTCTCCTCTAGGGTGTTGATAGTTTCCTGTCTCACGTTCAGGTCCTTTATCCATTTGGAGTTTATTTTTGTGCATGGTGTGAGAAAATGATCTAGTTTCATTCTTCTGCATGTTGCTGTCCAGTTCTCCCAACACCATCTGTTAAAAAGGCTGTCTTTTTTCCATTGGATATTCTTTCCTGCTTTGTCAAAGATTAGTTGGCTGTATACTTTTGGGTCCACTTCTGAGTTCTCAATTCTGTTCCATTGGTCTATGTGTCTGTTCTTGTGCCAATACCATACTGTCTTGATGATGACAGCTTTGTAGCAGAGGCTAAAGTCTGGGATGGTGATACCTCCCGTTTTGGTTTTATTCTTCAGTATTACTTTGGCTATTCGGGGTCTTTTGTGGCTCCATACACATTTTAGGATAGTTTGTTTTAGTTTTGAGAAGCATGCTGGTGCAATTTTGATTGGGATTGCATTGAATGTGTAGAGTGCTTTGGGTAGTAATGACATCTTAATTATATTCTTCCTATCCATGAGCATGGAATGTTTTTCCATTTCTTTGTGTCTTCTTCAATTTCCTTCATAAGTTTTCTATAGTTTTCATCATACAGATCTCTTGTATCCTTGGTTAGGTTTATTCCGAGGTATTTTATGGTTTTTTGTGCAATTGTGAATGGGATCCGTTTCTTGATTTCTCTTTCTGTTGCTTCATTGTTGGTGTATAAAAATGGAACCGATTTCTGTACGTTGATTTTGTACCCTGCAACTTGGCTGAATTCTTGGATCAGTTCTAGTAGGCTTCTGGTGGAGTCTGTCGGGTTTTCGATGTAGAGTATCATGTCATCTGCGAAGAGTGAAAGTTTGACTTCCTCTTTGCCAATTCTGATGCCTTTGATTTCCTTTTGTAGTCTGATGGCTGATGCTAGGACTTCCAGCACTATGTGAAACAACAGTGGTGAGAGTGGACATCCCTGTCGTGTTCCTGATCTCAGGGGGAAAGCTCTCAGTTTTTCCCCGTTGAGGATGATGTTAGCTGAAGGCTTCTCATAGATGGCTTTGATGATGTTTAAGTAGGTTCCTTCTATCCCGACTTTCTCTAGAGTCTTTATTAAGAAGGGATGCTGTATCTTCAAAGATCACTGCCCTGTGCTGGACTGGGAGTTTGTCTGGAGTGGGACCATCCCTATAGGCCATGCTAAATAAAGGCATGCTGAGTGGAAATGACTCTCCTCTTGGGCTTAGGGCAAAGAACATCTGTCCTCTGATCCTGGGTACACAGAGTCTTGCTATCACCTCGGAAGCTAAAAGCTTCAGGGTTGATCACTTGGGCCCCAGTGGGGAACAGAGAAGTCTGGGTGATGTGATGAAATGTGACAAATGACTTAGTGAACTGACAAAATTGCACAGATTAGACCTTCCTTTTTTTTCTGGTGTCATCCAGGTTCTCTCCTTGTCCTGACCCCTCCTGCCAAGTCCGAGGATCAGGACTTCTGTGTGCAGAGCACATGAAGAGGAGAAATGTGTTTTCTGTGGCAATTTTCGATGTTTGTATACTCATTAAATTTTTAAAAAATGATTATTGTTGCTTGCACGAGAGCCCAAGCATTTGCGACCCTGACCATAGATGGCTAAATTCAGGCTGGAAACTCAGCTGTCAACAGTTCACTATCTTTCCAGGAAAACAATATAATTTGACCTCTAATTATAAAGGAATTACTCTAGAAGGGATCAGGTAAAACAGGAGTGGACCTCAGAGTACAGGCAGCTTTTTCTTTGTAAATTCTCTCACCACCTAAGATTTAGGGAAGCATTAACAAGTAGGAAGATGCACTCTATCTTTGTTTACCTCTAGTTTCTGCTTGTGCAAGGCTCATACCACACTTGTGTCCGCTCCTGATAATGGCTCCCGGCATTAGATGCCCTCCGCACTCCACATTAGTTGACAGTAGCAACTTAGAAGCAGAGTGTCACCATAAATAGATATGTCCTTGGATTGATTATTCTCATAAAATATATCTCCTTCCATATTTATATTGGTCAGGCGTGTTAATAGCATTCTAATCATTACGGTAACAGCAGTAATAATACCAGTACAGAGGTAAGAGAAGCACAGATCCTCTGCCTGGCTACCAGGAGGGCCACTTTTCTGTATAATAATCACCCCCATTCACAGATGTGTAGGGTACGCATTTTACATCTGCTTGAAGACCTTCCGGCTGTCAAACAAAGCACAAAGATTCTTTGTATCTCTCCTTCTTATAATCCCTTTCTCACAATCACCAAGTGGACTATTTAAAGAGCTGGTGCTTATTTAAGTGAAAAATTAGATGCTGATTTATTGACCATTTGTAAAATGCCCCTCCCGTCTCTCTGGTCGTTTCTGAAACATTTGCTTTTTCAATTTCTAAAGGCGAATGAGTTTTCCCCCCATGTGAATTTCTTGATGCTTCCAAACAGATCAGTGGAGACGGGAATGTTTATTTATTTGAGTGGACATGTGTCAACATGCTTTAACAGAAAAAAGAAAAAAAAAAGATACCAGTGCAGCACAGGAGCAGCGCCAACCACACACTTTACTGCCTATCCATTATGCCTTGGAATCCATGTGTGAAACTGTCTTCATGATGCTAGCAGCTCCTTGGAGGCGGGATGTGGAGCTTGGAATTGCATTCATTTCAGGACTTCACCACATATGGGAACAACATTTCTCCTCAGAGCAGTGGGGCAATTCCGGACACATTATGGACCACGACCAAGGTTCAAAAGACCACACACCTTTCTGTCCTTAATGTGGCCACAATTCATCAATTTTATTCCATTAATATTTCTTCATACTTTTGACTCAGATGTAATTGTGCGTTGAACGTGAATCTATGCTTGAATAGCTGACCACATCGGCCCTCCCTAGAGAGCTACCTCTCCTCCTTATCCACCTCTGTCTCTTGTCCTAACTCCAAACGGCTCCTCTTGGGTTCTGAGCCACGTCCAATGCCACTCAGCACATTTCTTTGGGTCAATCCCATGACGATTCTGGTTCATTATCAAGTACTTATACAATTAAGTGCCCGGATTAAAGTATGTATGTGGACATAGAAAAGCAGAATAACATTTTTAATTTATTTTTAATTTTTATTTACTTTGAGAGACGAGAGAGAAAGCATGAGCGGGGGAGGGACAGAGAGAGAGGGAGAGAGAGAGAATCCCAAGCAGGCTTTGCACTGTCAAGGCAGAACCCAATGTGGGGCTTGAACCATGAGATTGTGGCCTGAGCTGAAGTCAGACACTTAACCAACTCAGTCCCCCAGGTGCCCCAAGAATAACATTTTTTCAAAGATTAACTTTTACTAGGTCTGTTGATACTACTCTTATTGCCACTGGATCTAAAAATTAAAGAAGGCCCCTGGTGAAGACAGCTATTGCTGTTTAAGATATATTGAACAAGACATATTTTGTGTGCTTATGATTTCAGAGCAAATCTTAGGTGAAACTTATATGATGAAAGCCTTTCACCCCATGAGGAATGTGACAGCTGATTTTGTTATTTAGCTTTAACTCAAAGCTGTGAAACACGGAGGAAGAAAGGGCGAAGTCCATAGTTTAAAACTACAATTTAAATTACAGCATGAGAGACCCAAACTTCCCTGTTCTCCTCTGGCATAACACAAACTCACAATAATTACCATCACTCTCAAAAAGTGACTACCATGGGACACTTCCGTCATGCTTAAAATAAGATTTCGCTAGCAAGTGGGATGCAGTCCGGGGTCAGCATGCCTGTTCTTGGCTACAGGACCGGTTATCGCTTTTGAATATCTTAGTGGACACACCTCCTCTGCTGACTGCTGCCACTGCTACCCCAGCCCCCATCACATGGTAAGATGTCAAAGAAAATGAAATGGTCATGGTATCTTTATTCAGTCTAATATTAATTTAGAAAATCATCTCTTTCATGAATTTAAAAACACCTTTATAGGGGCACCTGGTTGGCTCAGTCAGTGAAGCATCTGACTTTGGTTTTGGCTCAGGTCATGATCTCATGGATCATGAGTTCGAGCTCCATATCAGGCTCTGTGCCGATGGTATGAAACTTGATTAGGATTCTCTCTCTCTCTCTTTCTTCCTCTGCCTCTCCCCTACTTGTGCACGCACTCTCACTCTCTCTCAAAATAAATGAATAAACTTAAAAAAAAATTTAAAGACACCTTTATAAACCCTGCCCCTCAGTACAAATGTTCATCTATTTCAAATCAGCAATTTACTTTTAGGTTAGATGCTAAAATGCTTTGTATAAGCAACTGTCAGTAGAAATCCAATAGATTATTTGAGTTTTTATTATAATATTCTATACTTATGTAGAGCTCCATACAGTTTTTCAGCCCCCCCTCAAAAAAATTCTTAATTGATGCATATCACTGCTACACTAAGTCTTGTCTCATTTTCCTCTAACGTTTTTTCGATATGCCACCTGGAAATTACAACCCATATTCTCAACGTGTGGCTGAATGAAAGCCCCATTTCTTGGTCTAAGACTTGGCAGCTGCTTCTGTCCCCGCCCCCCCCCCCCCAACCCAGTACCTTTCCAGTTCCTCAGCTACTATGTAAGAGCAGCATGTGCCCAGGGCTGGTGTCCACACACCCAGGAGGTCCAGTCTGTGGCTTCTGAGAGCACGTGGCAGGTGCTCTATCATCTCTTCCGCTTGGCTACTCCCTGCCATGTGTCTTCATCACTGTCAATCAGCACTCGTCACTCACGTTTTGGGAAGAAGGCCATCTTTTACCATCAGCTTCACACTTTTTTTTTCCTGTTATGCTCTTGACTTTACAATAGGGAGCCTGAGCCCAGACAGCAAGCAGCCCTCCTGAGATATTATTTCTTCAGAAACCAATGTTCCAACACCAACACTCGACTGTTTGTCCTCTCAGAAACTTTCTGAATTTTTCATCAGCATAATTGGGGTAATTATGAGGAAACGATGAGGAAAACCAGGAGATAATATTTGTGAGCATTCTTAGGAAAAAGGTGAACACAGAATCCTTATTTGATGCCCAGGGATATGACGTTATAACAAAGGAGTAGGGAGGTACTTTTGCTACCAGCTACTTTGTCTAATGACTGTGCCCTCCTCTGGGAGTAGAAACTCAATGTACAACACGATTGTATGACAATGAGGATGTGATGTATCATTACCTTCCCTGAGAGCTACGTTCCAGTAGAAATGAATAGGAGAAATAGCATGGGCTTGGGAGTCAGGCCCCAGTTGGGGGTTACATCTGAGCCCTGCCGTTTGGTCTTGGGTTAATTCACCTCTGTGGACCTCAGTTTTCTCAATCATCCTAAAAGCAGGAGGGAAGAGTTAACCAGCCTTCCTTCCATGAGGTTTAGGTAACAATGCCTGGTACATTTTAGTTTCTTTTAAAAAAATTTTTTTAAATGTTTTTATTTATTTTTGAGAAAAAGAGTGTGAGCAGGGGAGGGTCAGAGAGAGAGAGGGAGACACAGAATCCATAGTAGGCTCCAGGCTCTGAGCTGTCAGCACAGAGCCTGACATGGGGCTTGAACCCACAAACTGTGAGATCAAGACCTGAGCTGAAGTCGGTTCAACCAACTGAGCCACTCAGGTGCCCCTCTTTTTTCTCTTCCACAAACACCATAGCGGATGGATGGTATGAGAATTCTGTTTCCTATGCCCCAGAACAGAAGTTCCAGTTGGATAGTGAGGGCCTGACAGACTGAAAGGGAGGAACGGAGATGGCAATATTGAGAAGGAGGATGAGGATGAGGACAACGGTTAAGACAGTGAAGTCAAGAACTGCTTTCAGCACTTTACCTGTAAGGCGCTCACAGTGAATTTAATAAGGTAGATAGGCTCAGCTGATGGAAGAGGTCTAGCCAGCTCTCTCTCCAAAAGAGGGTTTTTATCTATTCAGAAAATGGAATGAGTCCTTGAGGAGTGATAATCATGTCTACTTTTAGAGAAGAACCTGAGAAAACAAGTGGGATAGTGAGACCCTTGGGCCCTGTTTTATTGACTCAGCACTGAGGCAATGGCCTCTGGGAAGGGAACACGTCAAGACCACAGGACGGGGGCTCTGCCAAACTGGATGAACTCAGAGCAAGGTAGTGGTCATTCAGTTCAGTCTCCTTCCACTGTGTCCCTGACAGGTGCCAACCAACTCCATCTGCTCGGCCTTGTGTTCCTGATTGAGAGCCTGCCTCATTCTAATGCCCACACTGGGAATGCTTCTGGATCTAGCCCTTGTGTCCAATATGCAGGCCACCATGTGCACAAGGCTATTGCCATGTGATATGTAGCCAGTGAGGCTGAGGAGTGGGCCTTTCAATTCCACTTAATCTTAAATAGTTTTAACATAAATTTAACAACTGACATTTGATTCCATTTTGGGAAAACTTTTAAATATGTTTGGAACAACTTGGATATATGAATCCATTTATTCAACTGTAAATTTTATGAAATCTTAATATAGATGAAGTATTTCTGATGAAAACAGCACTGAAATTGAGTTGTGCCATTAATGTAAGATGCACACCAAATTTTGAAGATTTAGCATGAAAAAGAATATAAAACATCTCATTAGTACTTTTATAATCATTATACATAAAATTGTGTTTTGTGCATTAAGCTAAATAAAATTGTTAATTAAATATTAATTTATTATTAAATAAATGTCTGTTCATTTTTACCTTTTTTCAATGTTTGCTTTTTTGAGAGAGAGAGAGAGAGAGAGAGAGAGAGAGAGCACTAGTAGGGGAAGGGCAGAGAGAGAGAGAGGGAGACAGAGGATCCAAAGCAGACTCTGTGCTGACAGCAGAGAGCCTGATGTGGACCTCAAAATCACAAACCATGAGATCATGACCTGAGCCAAAGTCAGATACTTAACTGATGAGCCACCTACCCCCCTTTTTAGCTTTTTAATGTGGTTAGTAGAAAATTTTAAAATATATATACAGAGCTCATATTATATTTCCATTTGACAGCACTGGTCTACACACTCCAGAAATGGACATAAAATTTAAGATAATATCTGGCCACTAAAAAGGTACTGGGAATATCAGGTCCTTTGTGATGGGTTTCTCAGGTCTAACAGGGTACCTGCTTTGGAGCCAAGAGCTGACTCTGAATCTGACTTCTACTAATTTAGACATCATCAACCTATTTTTGCTGTCTAAGGTCTCCCTGAACCCTGATGCAATATTCCAAAGCATTTGCTTTCACTTTTATCTTTGTACCCTCTGAAATTTTGATAAATATTTCTTCTACTACTTGGTTGAATGACAAAATTGACAAAATGCTATGAAATCCATCCGGGAAGGCTTTAAAGAAGACGTGTGAATTCCACAGCACACTCCAACTTTCTGCCATCATTTATAATGGTGAAGATGTCTCCTCTTAGAGTCTCACTGAAGGGGTTTGTTTGTTTATATTTTAGAGAGAGAGAGCATGAGCTGGGGAGAGGGGCAGAGGGATAGAGAGAGAATCTTAAGCAGGCTCCACACTGACCCAGGGCTTGATCCTGTGATCCTGGAATCATGAACTGAACCAAAATCAAGGCATGCTCAATGGAATGAGCCACCCAGGTCCCTGAAAGGGCTTTCCTACACTCTAGATGTTGATGTCACAGTTCTCACCATAATCTCAACATAAGCCTCAAGGTCCAGGGCTGCAGCCACTATTTCCTTTCTATGTGCCCACAGTGCAAATAATAATCAAATGCTGCCTACTGAACTTCTGCCAGCAAAGTTATTACTCAAGAAACATTAAATGGATAAATTAACCTTCTTGTACTTTATTTAGTAAAAATTTGTTCACTGTTTATCAAGCACATGACTGGATGCACTACAGGAGACATATTTTGGGGATGGCCAAAGAGAGGATGAACCCAGTCTCATTCTGGGGGTGGTAGTGGGTCTTTCGGTGATGCCAATGAAAACAGGCATATCTTATACAAGAAGATCTGAAAAAGGCTTAACAATGTGACTTCTCTGTGGTAAGATAAGCTCTTGTTTCAACGCATCTTCTCTCCTAGGGCATGGTCTTTTCTCACTTAATTCTTGGTGGTGGTCAAGTCTTCTTCTGCAACATAACTATTCCCTACCTTTCTCCCTGCCCCACTATGTGCACACATGTGTGCATGCACACACACACACACACACACACACACACACACACACGAGTGCAATCTGTAAGCCAGGTGTTTAGGAGGAAGGAACATGTGGTGACATAAGCAGTGAAGGAGGGGGCAGAGAAATAAATGGTAAATGACGGAGCTCCAATGGGCAAGTCTGAGTCAATCTGTTTCAGTTCTTCCTTCTGTAAAATGGAATCCAGGCTGATAAAGTCTTCCACCCAGGGATGCTGTATTAATTGGCTAATTAATGATTGTAACTCACTCTTAAAAATCTAAGAATGCCATTAATGCTAAGTATTTCTTACACAGAAACCATTTAAAGTAATTAGCAAAACTATGATTGCTCTGAATTAGAAAGTAAATTTAAACTTGAGAATCCATTACCGGGATGGCAAAATAGCAGAACTAATGGTGGTCTAAGCCATCATAGTGGGAGTTTATGTCAGTATCTGGTGGTTTGGTTGTGTCATTACATCAAAAAGATGGGCTATCTGCAATGAGCATGTGGCTTGGGCTATAAAAACAAATATGTAGGGGAAAAAAATGCATGCCTGCAAGGTGCAAAGAATAAAGTAAAAAAGAAGACGTCTATACATTGGAGGCTGATGGACCTAGCTCAGGGCAAGGAATCACTTTGGAGCCACCAGGCCATTTAGACCGGCAATAGAGTGGATTTTAATGGAATAGAGCAAAATCATCAGCAGTGGGTTCTCTGTATACTACAGTTGAGACAAAGGAAACTAAAACAACCCAGCTCTATCTTCATGCCACTGAACACTATAATTCTGTTTCTATACCTAAGATGATCTAGTGATCATATGTTCCAGTAGAAACATTTGTCAAAGGGAGCAGAGTAAATGGCTTTAATCAAATGTGGGGTCAAGAAACTCAATTCCAGGCGCTCATACACCCACAATTCAGAGGTCTGTAGGTCTTTGCCGTTTTGTAGGCAAAGATTTCAAGCATCTCATAGCCCAGTCCCTCCTGAGGCCCCCAAGAAATGCAGTGATGGACAGGATGGAATAGGTTTAGTGCCTCTGCTTCCTTAAGATTCAGTTAGGGTAATTCACTCATCCGTCTACTAATTCCACATATATGAAATAGGACTAAATGCAAGGTGTAATACTGGACAATGTGAGGTTACAATGCTGAATCTGCCCTAGTTTCCAGAAGCTTCCAGTCAAGCTTCAGAAACAAAGCAATAATAACTTACAAAATTAAATACCTTTGCTCCAGCACAAGGCCCAGTACCTTGTGGGCACTAAAAGAAAGCTGAATGCAGGGCAAAGAGTAGTAAATGCCATGTTCAAGGCAAACACTCTAGAAAGTCAGAGTCAGGAGAGGGCATTTACCATTTAACATGGCAGCTGAGCCCAAATGAACTAGAGCAGACAGATGGAATGATGAGAAAGAAAAATGCAGAGAGAAACAACAACAGAAATAACAAACATTTATAATTGCTTATTGTGCTAAGAGGTTTGCATAACTATTACACTTGTCCTGACAACAACCCCATTTATAGACAAATAAATGTAGAAGAATGAAACAATCTATCCATGGGCACAAAGTGATAGAGCCAGTCATCCCTGGCCCACTCATTCATTCATTCATTCATCCAATATTTACTGAGTGTCTCCAAAGTACCAGGAGTCGTTCCATGTGCTGGGTATAAATAGCTTAACAAAACTAGTAGTATTGCTGCCTTTCCGGTGGGTTGGAATTCCCAAGGAAATGAATAATGAGTTCATCCCTCATCAGTTTATCTCCTGAATGCTGCAGAGGGTGCAATATCTAAAGTTCCTTAAGTAAGTGGATTTCTGCCATCATTGGCAAAGAGAGGTATTCAAACTAATCTGAAAATATGCCACAGGAAAAGAAAGAAACGGTGGCTTAAAACGGAATAATTCACTAATTTATAAGCAATTTTAAGACTAAATATCAAAAGGTTTAGAAATACTGCAATATCTCCATGAGATTTATAGAAAGCTCTGAGTAGTGGTGGGCTATATGCGTAGGAGTCTTTTTTCTAAAGCCACGAGAGGCCTGTTTTAGAGGCAGCACAAATAATCTATTTTAGTGACAAATAAAAAAGGAAAGTGGATATATTTAAAATTCACTGCAGAATTAATGCTAATTAGGCCCAGACTTTGGCAGCCAAGAACAGGAGATGCAATTTGTTAGGTTTGTTCCCAGCAAGAAGGAATAACAAGGAACCGGACTTTCCAACTACGATATATAGAAACAGTGATCAACGTAATGATTTAAGATCTTTAGTGAACCAGACACCGTTGTCTCTTGATACTGCCAGAGCTACCAACGGCTTTAGGAGAGGGGGTTCTGGATGTCCCCCAACACGTTTTTACTTTAATACATTTTTGGAAAGCAGAGATCTGATCTGATAGTTTTACCGAGCCCTAAAATATACAAAGCATCATATGGATAGGGAGGTGAGCTGCGAAGATGATTCAGGACTCCTGCCTCCAAGGAGCCTACCCATCTATTTAGAGTGGTGTTCAGGAAGTCAGCTGTACCCCCAACTGGTGATACCACAAGACAGCAATGAGGGCCACTGGAGTGGCAGACAAGGCCATTGGGACAGAAGCAGGTTCAATAAATTCTGGCTTGGGGATGAGAATAAGCTTCATGAAGGAGGGCATTTTAATGGGATCCTGAAAGACATGTACATATACCCACACTTGGAGACAAACAGAGAAGGGGATTTGAAGCAGCCTGTGAGCCCAAACACAGGAAATATGCAGAGGAAATGAGGCAGGAGCCAGGGCCAGAAGAGGTAGTAGCAGGCACTTTGGAGAGAATTTTTCCCAACATTAACATTTAAGTGGAAGATGCAAAATCATTACATCAATACACATACATACCAGAGAAGAGCTATCGTTTCCCAGCCAAGTGTCTTCAGATCCTCACCCCCATTTTTCCATTTCGGATGAGCAATTAAAGTAAATGGAAACATTCATGTGAAGAAGACAGGTTCTTGGAGAACCCGGAGAGAATAGAAGCTATAGCATTGGGAGGTTCTTTATCCCAGGTAAGCTACTGAGTTTTAATCAAAGCCTAGTTCATAGCTCTGAGGGACATGGGACGAGTTTTATTGGAAAATATGGGCCAGGGTTTTGCATAAGTTTCTCTTCTTCAAAGTGGCTTAGTAAATTCTTGAAAGCAAAATCAGTCTGAGAGCTTCAAAGGCATAGGGAAGTTAAATATTGAAAAATTAAGTTAATTTGAATATCTGACCTCTTTAACTGGACAGGCAAATGTCTGCGATTGGATTACAGCTTTAATGAGAGCCCAGCTCCTTTTGGGCTGGATCTGAGCCGCCAGAGTGGCAGTGGCTGCTGTCCAGCGGCCGAGCAGGGGGGTGGTCAGTGTGCTGGCCTTGGGAACAGGGCTTCCCAGTCAGGCCATCCTGGCTTCAGCCCTGATGGGGCCAGGGAGAGTGTAGAGCATTGGAGAGGTTAGACAGCCTGTGTTTCAGCAGGCAGAGAAGAGGCACCATGACCATACCTCTCTCACAGGATTGGTGCAATGGCTATATTGAGTCCCTGTGCTCAATAATGGTTTCTTAGAGGGCAGGCAAACAAGAGTGGCTTCCCTTACTCTCAAAGTGTTTACAGTCTGGAAAGGAAGACAGACCATTAAAATGAATATGTTATGCAAATTATCAAATCAATTTCCACTCCTTTAAACCAAAGCATCCCCCAAATGTCAGGTAACAACATTTATTCTCTCAGAATTCAAGAGTATGGGAGTGCCTGGGTGGCTGAGTTAGTTAAGCGTCTGACTCTTGGTTTCAGCTCAGGCTACCATGTCAAGGCTTGTGGGATCAAGTCCCACATTGGGCTCTGCGTTGATAGCGTGGAGCCTGGTTGGGATTCTCTCTCACTCCCTCTCTCTCTGAAACTCCCATGCTCTCAATTTCTCTCTCTCTCAAAATAAATAAACTTAAAAAATAAGAAAGACATTAAAGAGTTTGGATAGGAAAAACCCGGCAAGGACAGCTTTGGCATTGCCTAAGGGAGACAAATACTGGCCTTCTTCTAGATAGTCTTTCTTCACATAACAGAGACGAGGTGAACAGACCAGAGGAGAACCCGAGAAACCCAGAAGTGGGCAGGGACCCATCACTCTTTCTGCAGAAACATCTGTTTTCACCGTCAGCATCATTTCAAAGTATTTAGTGTACACCACTTGACTCCTAACCGGCTGGGCTGGAACTCTGTGGAGTAGAGGGCATGGAGTTTGATTCTGAAACAAAAACATAGTTTCCACTCACATTAAAAGACACCCCAGAGTCCCTAGTCTAAAGTAACAGACAGCTCTGTAAGGGATTAGGAGAGCAGTAGGCCTTTTACACTCTATACTGAGGCGGGGCTCACACACCAGCAAAGTGCATTCCATGTTTTGCCTGTCTCAGAAGATGGGTGTGTTGAGCAAACCCAGGGGTGTCCTCATAGGAGGAATCACCCTGCAGCACAAACAGAGCTTTCTTGACTTACCTCAGCCCATTCAGCTTCACAATTCTGTGCTACTTGTACACGTCTGCCCCCTTCCACTAGGCTGTAGAGTGTTTGAGCAAGGTCCACACCTGCTCAGGTATTGCTCCTCACATTATCTAGCACAACATACTCTTTTATAAACAGCAGTCATTTAATAACCAATCCTTGGTTAATAACTAAATGGGATGAGGGAGCTATAGGACATGAGCAGGGCTCACAGCCAAGCGTCTCCCCTAAGTCAAAGGAGGTCAGTCCTTTTCCTCATCTGGAACCCACATCATGAACTCAGTTGATTTATACTGGAAGTTTACCAGAAGGAATGCCTATTCCAGGAAGAGAGCTGGATTTCTGATGAGAATAAAGGTGCCCAGTGTGCCTGGCTGACTAAGTATCCCCCACTGAATGGTTAGGATATTCCCTTTGCTAAGTTAAATTCTACATATGAATTATCATCAAATCCTCCCCAATAACCCTTTAGGGTAAGTGTTCTCGTATTAACCCCATGTCACGTGTGAGGAAACAGAGAGAGAGGATAAGTAATGCTCCCCAGGGTTGGGAAGGGGTGGATCCTGGGCTCAGTCCTAGGGTTGATGATGTTTGCTACCAGCTCATGAGAATCAATTGCCCTCACTTCCCCCTACTCCGTGTTCAGTGGTTTTACTTGGGTAGCAAGAATGTGGCCACGGTGGCAGTAATGGCACCATGGAAATTGGTAAACATACAAATCAGAGCTGTGTGTGTGTGTGTGTGTGTGAGAGAGAGAGAGAGAGAGAGAGAGAGCGAGCACGCAAGAGAGCACCAGTTCTTACCAGCATGGCCACTACCTAGAGCTGTCTGATTCTAAAGTGTTGGTGTTAATGACCACTATTCCATACATAATCAATAAATGATAGTGCATGGACTTGGCAACAGCTATCCATTGAAATGAGAATGGCAATGTGTAATGCGCGCAAACAGAAGGATGGAGGTGTGTGGGGAGCCTAAGAAAAAGAACACTGAGTGTGAACATTTGTCAGCACACGGCAGACACAGTATCTGCAAGACCCAAGCCAACAGAAAGTTATGTTCTTGTAAAACAGAAGGAATGGGTCGTTAGTTTTCACCAGAGGCTGAAAAAAAAATCTCTTAAGATCATCTAGCACTCCTTCTCCGTTTCCTAGCGGCCTTCTTATACCTGAGCGGAAGGGCAGACGCCAGCTTTCTGGTCATTAGAGAGAGTATATACTCAACTGCAATGACAGAAAATGACTCTTATCAGCTTCTTATGGACCTGCCACTAGATCTCTAATATCTGATCTCTCCTTGGTGTACTAATAAAACTGCCCTTCTCCATACACGAGATAAGAAACTAGTGGTCTCCTTGGAAGGGGCTGACTTCCTCCTCATTAATTTGCTGCAGAAATGAAGCACAAAGGGAGAAAAAAAGGGAAAGAAGGTACATATATATGATGATACAAAGTGAGTATTTAACAAATACTTGCTGACTAGATGAGCTACGATAATGAAAAAAGAACCCGTGATTGTACTTTGATCTCTAGCCATCTAATATCTAGATCTCTGACATCAAAACATATCTAAGACACACCAACCTGGTGTCATTGGGACATTTCAAGGCCCATTTTCCTTTTTTTTTTTTTTGGATACCCCTTGCAATACAAGCAAGCTGTATAGCCCTCTGAGATGAGGGTCAAACAAAGCACTCAGCCAAGATGCCAATGTCTGCCTTGTAGCTTTGGAAAAGATTTTTCTAAAACACGGGTGATGGATGTCTGGAACAGGAAGCTCCTGGCAATATGACAAGGAGATCATTCCTCAACAACAGCTAAAAGAAAAGAGGAGTAAAGGAAGAAAGCAGCCAATCTTAGGAGAGTTCTAGAGCTCTGCATTAAATTCAGGAGTAGACTCTGCCTCAATCAGCCTGGTATTGCAAAGTATGACCAGGGAGCACTTGCAGAGAGAGCATAAGCAATTTTTTAGGTCATAAAACCTCCGACGAGCATCAAAAGCTGATTTTTATGGTACTCTCTAGAGTCTTGCTTGCTATAGAACACTATCCTAAGGTATTTATAGCTGTGGATTTCCATCTTGAAATTCATAGTTAATGGAAAAGTTAATGGAAATCAATAGATCCAGCAATCCTATATTCTTTATAATTAGTGAGAAATGTTAGTCCTCATCACAATCCAGAGTGAGACCTGTTTCATCATGTGTCCAGACACTTTTCCGCACACTAGATATGAAAGACAAATATCACCATTTTTGCCTCATTGGGCAGGTACATGAAGCTGAATTATAAAGACAAATAGAAGTGGAGAGACTCAGAACAGGGTTGTGGAGAAAAGGGATGGGAACAGAAGGAAAGGAGAGCCATCCTTCATTTCCAGAGGAAGTTATCCAGAGATGATCACAGCATTCCTGTCTGATCCCTGTTGTTTCTTGAGAGTGTCAGACAGTGGAGTCACTACAGGCCTTATTGAAATGTGTACCTTCACGCTTGCTGTGATTTCCTGGCAAAAAGCATAGTCTTTATCATTGCTGGGTCCAGGTCATGGGACACAATTTGGAAGAGAGCCTATGTTTTGAGCTCAGCTCCACCAGGAAGCAGACCAAGATAAAGATCCTAGTGTAGGAAGTTCACTGGAGGGCATAGTGGGATCAACAGTCATGGGGCTGTGACGGGAGCAGGATTAGGCAGGTGGAAGAAAAGATATGCAATGGAAGCCTCTGCTGATCCAGAGAGTTCTCTGGAGCTAGGATGACCCTGCAGAGTTGTTTGTCCTTGAGGTGGGGGAAGGCCTTGGAGGGGATGTAGACTGTCCTTGGAGGGGATGAGGTGGCTCTCTTCAGCTAAGTCTATTCCTAGGGCTGCAATCGACTGGGAGACATCAGCTGCCAGCACTCTGGAAGCAGAAGGATTGGTGTCTCAACCCTGATGGGGCTGCAGAGCACATCACAGCATCAGCTACAGACCATAGTTCTGAGTGGTCAAAGATGTCACCCATGTGTGATGCTTTTAAAGTGCCTTATCTGGTTTTCAGGGGTGTTAATGACTATAGTTATCCTTCAAGTAACCATCCTCATGTACCTTCTTTTTAGAAGGTTACATGTCCCCGAACTAATATATGGCTACTTGATTCATCTGCTATTTACAACCCAGAAAGAATTTTCCGATTTCCCTACCCGCCACTCACCAGAACATAGTATGGCCGACCAAACCATCAGAATGAAGACAGAAATGTCTTCTCTACTTCTACTATCCCCCCTGGTCTCTTGACCACTTTTCTCTTCCTGGGATATGGTCTGGTAAATTTCTACTAAAATCTCAGTTCAGGCCCTTCTATCCCTGGGAGGTGTAAGTAACCTACGGAAAACCAGGTGTACCAGTGAAATAACACTGGGCATGCTTTTTTGCAGGGTGAATATATAACATGGGAAATAAGGATATTATCATTTCATTTATTAATTTCCTGTTCTGTACTTTTAACACTGATTAAGAAGCCCTGCTCATGCTGGAGCAGTCTGTTTCCCCCATCAAACATAAGACAAATGTCTACTATTTTCTGTGTTCCTTGTTTAGAAAGCCAGGGGAATTAAGATCTAGAAATATGATAAGGGAAATACAGTTTGATGGGCTGCTGGTTGCTGACAAACTAAAGACTTATCTCTCCAACTCTACATAAGCTTGCTCGAAGTACAAAAAGCATTTTATTGGTCCCGGTACCTCCCAGATCCCTGAGCGGAAGTTGCTGTTCATGTTGGGCCCTCAATGCTAATGAACTGAAAATGTCATAAGAGTTCTTGACCTACTCTCTGAATGAGGAAACAATTTGGAAGAGAATATCCATGAAAAATTCAACTCCTGATAAAAGTACACATTGCAGGAGCTTGAAATACTTTTTCATATTGATGTAAGGACTTTTTCAATTTTCTGATTAGGAAAAGGCTCTTTATTCTAGCATGCAAGAACTCAGTCAGGTGAGCACGACTCACCTTGTTCATCTTATTTTAAGAAATGACTTCATTTGGACTCAATGGCAGAAAACAAACAGGGTTGATAAAGGAAGGGGCTGGGGGATGGGCTAAATGGGTGATGGGCATGAAGGAGGGCACTTGTGATGAGCACTGGGTGTCCTATGTAAGTGATGAATCACTAAATTCTACCCTGAAACCAATATGACACTATATGTTAACTAACTAGAATTTAAATAACAATCTGAAGAAAAAAAAAGTACTCACGTACTTCAACAAATAACCATTGAAGTCCATTCCTCAGATCTACTGCTGTTCTTCCCATCCTCCTCTATATAGATCCCCAGTTAAGCTATGTAATTCTTTTTAAGTAAGGATCTATGTCATTTGTTCGTACTTATTTATACATCATTTTTTCTAACTCTAAGGATTAGCATAAGCACTCAGTAAATGTTTGCTGAATTTATTTTGTGGACGGTTTTTGAGGCAGATTAAAGCCAAAACTTCATACAATGAACTAGCAAAACAGGAGGAGAATTAAAACATTAGGATCAAAGTCAAGGAGATACTGCAAAAATGCCAAACGGATGGTTCGACATAATTACCTGAGCTTCAGTTTGGGGTCTAAGCCTCCCAGAAACCAATAGGAAAAAGAAAAGAGGAATTGTCTTAGCTCATATGGGAAAGAAGAAGGCAGAACAGATCTAACAAAGCTTATTCTTAGCCTGATTCTGAAAGAGAACTCTCAACAAGGGATTGTATAGAGAGAAATGTAACCAGCATTTCACAGGAACTGAAACTGGAAATTGTATATGCTGCTTCCAATAGTGCCTTTCCAAAAAAAAGGTCATGTCCTTTTATCTCTACTGCAAACCGATGGCTCCCAGAACCACAAACGTCATCAGTGTTGACAATTCTGGTTCTACACCCATATTTAAGCAAACTATGCTTTTCTGAGAATACCCTCCCCTCTCCTATCTTCAGGTTTTGAAATCTCATCATTTCTTTGAGTCTCAGTTCAAAACCCATGTGGGGATTCCACAAAGCCTCCCTTCCTCATGCAGATTTTCTTACTCTGCCTCCCCGGGACAGTTTACATATACAGGATTTCCCATTCTTGTCTAAATATTGCTTTAAAGTTGTTCAGTGAGCATGCCTTTCTCGTCATTTAGATGTGGTATGTTAAAGCTTGCTGTGATTATTTTGCTACTCCCCCCATTGAGAGGAAGTTTACTTTTTTTTTAATTTTATTTTTTAACGTTTAGTTATTTTTGAGACAGAGAGCACAAGCTGGGGAGGGGCAGAGAGAGAGGGAGACACAGAATCTGAAACAGGCTCTAGGCTCTGAGCTGTCAGCACAGAGTCCGACGCGGGGCTCAAACTCATGGACTGCGAGACCATGACCTCAGCTGAAGTTGGATGCTCAACCGACTGAGCCACCCAGGCGCCCCGAGAGGAGGGTTTAAATTACCCTCTCATTGAATCCAAGTTGGTCTTTGTGACTTGTTTAAATAATAAATTGTGGTGGAAATGATTTTATGCCTATTCCAGGCATAACAACTTCTGGCAACTTCTGTCTTGCCCTCTTGGAACTCACGGTTGCCGACTTTGGGGAGCCTTAGCCACGTGGAACGGTCAGGCTGGTGCTCTGATCAACAGTCCCAGTTGATCCTAGCCTTCTACCCATCTCTGTCAAGGGCGAGCCATGTGATGAAGCTTTGTTAGACCCTCTAGACCAGTTTATCTGCCAAGTGAACACCACCAAGGGAGCTCCATCGACACTCATTCCCAGGTGAGTCCTGCCCAAATTCCTAGCCAACAGAATCCTGACACCTAAGGAAAGTTAGTTGTTTTAAACCACTGAATTCTGGAGGTGGTTTATTATGTAACAGCTCATAGCACATCGTATCATCCTGGGGCTGAAATCATGTATTCTACTTCACTTACTCAAGTACTTCCACAGACAACCATGCAGCATCTATCTTATAGGAGCTGGGGATACAGTGAGAGATATGACAACAATCTCTGCCTTTAAAAGCTACCATTCTAGCAGGAGAGACAGACAACGAACAAGAAAACAAATAACATTGCTTCTGTAATATTCAAATTGCCAGGAACGGCACTAACTACAGTAAGTGGCTAATGAACGTTGCACTTCTGTGCTCATACAACACAGCTAAATGTGTCATTCTCAATTTCACCTAAAACAAAACAACAGCAAAAGAACTTAACTGAATCCAAGTATTTGGAAGACTTAGTTACTAATAAGACAAGTCAGATAAGCCAGAGACATTTATAAACAACACGTTTCTGGAACAATGGATATTTACCTGTTTCTCAAAAACGGTATCTCTTTCACTTGTGGAGTCCTAAAACTTTTATTAAGAAAAAGGGGGCAAACCCCCAAGTTTTCAGAAATGTAGGTTACCCCCTAACCAGGGTAAAATGTATTGCTCCATAAAATGTCAACATCAAAACAATATAGAAAAAATAATTACAGACAGTGTTAGTGTTGTAAGCTGATAAGGACCAGATGGTCTTTTGTATTTATGGTTTTCCTTGTGCATACAAATGCTTTGGGGATCTAATTAGCCTTCTACAAAACTCAAACTGGGTAATTACTATCATTATCCCCTTTTCAAATAAATCTGAAGTCTAAACTGCAATTATGTTTTTTTATCTTACATTTGGTATTCACACATTTTAAGAATTGTTCTTTGCCATCTACTCTGAAAACTTCTTCACATGGACTGAAGTAAATAAAGTGAAGGAGGATTACAAAAAACACTTTTTAAAAATGGATCACTCTGTTAGAGAAAGTGCTGACATCCACTGATGCGCTCTCTCCGCGAGAGTCCTGTTTCTGTCACATTTTCACTCCAATCAAGAATAAAGTCCCTGCTCCCTGAGACTTTATATTTCCACTTATGCTTTGCACAGCAAAAGAAAAATACGTCTACGTGGAGGCATAACCAGTCACGCATGTTTGAGAAAAGATTCTCTGCAAGATGCAATGTGGCAGCCATTTCAATTAACTTCTGACTCTGCCCCCAAAGTGCAATACCTGGGTTGGCGACGAGCTATGGGAAAGGAGCAGTGCACATAACAAGGCTGGCATGTCATCTTTATTGGATTTTTGGCCTCGGGACAGTCAAGTCACATGGTAACAACATCTCTGTACTGCAAGGCAAAGGAGACGTAATCGTGTGCCAGTGAACTCATAATAGAGAATTCATCAAAATCTATCTCCGGCGAGGGGTCCGTGAGAAGGGTGTTAGGAAGCAATCATTTTATTTCAGGCACAAGGCCAAGGATCAGAGGTTATCAGGGGGTACGTGCATCTTCCTTGACAGGACAAAACACGGACGGTGACAGGTATCTGGAATCGCCTCTTCTGCAACAGCTCCCAGGGAGAAGGGTCAAGAATATTCAGAATGTCTGGCTGACATCTCAAACTATAGCATCATGATTTCCGGTCCGGAGGGCAAAATCCAAAAATAGTTGACAGAGGGAAAAATCCAGATGATGGACTGTAACTGAGGTGGGTGCTTGACACCAGGGAGACACTTTACTACAGAGGGAGGCTAAATGTCAACGCAGGCTTCAGAGGTGGCCCCCTGGCTTGCCTGACAGAAGGATGGCTCTGAGACTGCCACTTCGGCCCTCTACCCCGGAGACCGCTCTGGGCTGACCTGGCAGGCAGCAGCTCAGGCGCCCAGGCATGGACAAGGACGGCTGCAAGGTCAGCACTTTAGCCTCGCTGATAGGACAGCCGTAACCTCACAGCTCACTGAAAAGAATTTTCAGAGGCACACATTCAACACATATTTCCGGGGCGTCAACTTAGTGCTATGCAACGTGTAAGGCGATTTATGCAAGCTTAGGTGTCAATAAAGCACTGGCCTTACAAACACTGTTATCAGTGTTAAAAGGTGTTAAGATGCAGCCCAGCACTGGGTGAGAGTCAGAGTGCACCGAGTGGTGTCGACGGCCTGGACGGTGTGCACAGCTGCGGTGCAGTCTTTGCATTCTGGGCTTCTGTGGCAGCCTGGCCCATTCACAGTTGTGATCGTGGCTGCGGTTTGTAATGCAAGAGACTATGAGTTCAGGCAACTCCTTGTAATGGCACTTGAACATATGAACAGCAATTTTTTTTTAATTATTTATTTTGAAAGAGAGAGAGTACAGGAGAGGCAGAGAGAGAAAATCCCCATGTGGGACTCGAACTCATGAACCGTGAAGTCTTGCATGACCTGAACTGAAATCAAGAGTTGAACGTTGACCTGACTGAGCCACCCAGGTGCCCCATGGATAGCAATTCTTACATTGTATCTATGTCACTATCATCCCTCCTGCTAGAAGCATGGGATGGGTGTTTTATTCTAATTTTACAGATGCACAAGACTTATCAGAGGCATTGAGGGACTTGTACAAGGCCATACAGCAAGTAAGAAGCCTAATCAGGACTCACACCCAGGTCTTCACACTACAAACTCAGACTTTCCAGACACTGCACTGTCTAACGGGGGCTTGTGCTGAAGCCTCTGAATAGAAGCTTGGGTGCCAAGGCGGCTCAGTGCAGGATCTTTTGGCTGACTGAGGCCGCTTGACATCTCGAACGTCCCTCTTGCTTCTGATGTTGCAGGTCCATAGCTCAGGAATTTGAATCAGGGCAGGAGCAACATATCTGCACTAATTACCTGCAACCTGATAAAGGAGAAAGAGCAAAGAGTTTCAGTTGGCAAGCACAGGTTCAACTCTCAGCCTGGCCCTGAAAAGCTTCCTCAAGTAACTTAACCGCTTTGGGACTTGGCTTCCTCCCAGGTAATCATACCTGAGGGTATGTAATACTTGATAGTAAATCAGAAGCACCCTGACGCTGACATCAGGTATTCTATTTCATTTACTGATTCATAGCACCTCACAGGGTCATTAGGAGGATGGAATGGATAACGCACAGGTGCAAAGCCTGGCCCAGGGTAAGGGTTAGTTTTGTTCCTCTCTCCGTGTGGGTTTTGTTCTACTCTGTAAAGGAGAAGGAAAATGTTCTTAAGAGTCTCCACCGTGGGGGGGGCGCCTGGGTGGCTCAGTCGGTTGAGCTTCCGACTTCAGCTCAGGTCATGATCTTGCAGTTTGTGGGTTCGAGCCCTACATCTGGCTCTGTGCTGACAGCTCAGAGCCTGGAGGCTGCTTTGGATTCTGTGTCTCCCTCTCTCTCTGCCCCTCCCTTGTTTGCACTCTCCCTCTCTCTTTCAAAAATAAACATTAGGGGGCGCCTGGGTGGCTTAGTCGGTTAAGCGTCCGACTTTCGCTTAGGTCATGATCTCGCGGTTCGTGGGTTCGGGCCCCGCGTCGGGCTCTGTGCTGACTGCCAGCTCAGAGCCTGGAGCCTGTTTCAGTCTGTGACTCCCTCTCTCTCTGACCCTCCCCTGCTCATGCTGTCTCTCTCTCTCTCCTAGAAATAAATAAAAAACATTAAAAAAAAAACCAAAAAAAACAAAAATAAACATTAAAACATTTTTTTAAAAAGAGTTTTCACTGTGGGAATAGCCCCAGAACTCCAGGCATCCAGGGAAAGCGTTATTCTGGCTAATTGTCCAGGAGGAATCCAGGAGGAAGTGTCAGGCATGAGATAGTCTGCTGCCTCCCAAGGAGAGAGGTGGGAGAAGCCACGTCACAGTGCTACAGGGACATGTTCAACCCATCCTCAAACAGGCAATGCTGTGTCACTGTGTTCCCTTGTTTAAAGTTGCAAATGAAAAGGGGAAAAACAATAGCAACTAGGTCTGCAGTAGGATAAGCATTTCTTGCTGATTTAAATATAGTCTCAATCGCTGGTTAGGATGAAATCCAAATAACCTTCTGACATTGCCTAGTAGAGTGGGCTTCCTGCCAGTCAAGCGGTTGTGTGGGGGCCCGGCAATAATTGAGAGGACAGTTCCCGTTTGGCTCAAAGATTCAACTATCAGATTGTGTCAGCTCTGTGTCTTCATGGTGAGTCACCCTGTCAACTTGTTGGGATCTGCTGGTAACAACTAAAGGGCAGGCGGGCCCTGCCCCTGCATGAGGGCATCTTTGAGTCACAGTTACTCAGGGACCCAAAGGCGATGCGGTGCATGGTGAATATGGGAAAGAGGGTGAGGTTTACAGCCAGGGCAGGAAACCATTTCTCCACCTGCATCTAGGGCTGTCTCAGTCAGTCCCTATAGTTTCACAGGTGCAAGTCACAAAGGAAGATTCACAGGCCTCTCTTGCAGATAGATGCATCTCATGACTTCCTATAGCCGTTCCCTTTGGGAGGACAAAGCCCAGTGGGACCAGTGCTTTTTGTAAGAATCTGGCCTTCCTCCAGGGACTCTCAGAACGTGCTTTGTGATCTTCTTCAACCCCAGGTGTTTTAGATCTAAGCATCTTAGTAATAGTAATCAGTATGTTGAAACAATTTTTCAGCCACTCTGATAGCTGTCATTTCGTTTGTGCTTGAAAGTAATAGTAATAACCTTTACTTCTAAACTTAACATAAATGATAGAGTATCAGAGTGGTGATGGCAGGTATGCAGAATGGTTAGAACTTGTGTATAGCAGGTTGAAGGCTGGCTCCCCAAAAGTTAGGTCCACATCCTACTCCTCAGAACCTGTCCAGGACCTTATTTGGGGAAAGAATCTCTGTAAATATAATTAAGTTAAGGATCTTGAGACAGATCATCCTGGATTATCTGAACCCTAAATCCAATGACAAGGATCCTTAGAAAGAAAAGGCAGAGGGGGATGTGACATACTAAGGAAGGCCATGTGAAAATGGAGGCATAAGTTGGAGGTATGCAGCCACAAGCCAAGGAACTCTGGGAACCACCAGAAGCCGTAGGAAGCAAGGGAGAATTCTCCCCTAGAGCCTTCAGAGAGAAGGGAGTCATGCCGTACCCTGGTTTTAGACCTCTGCCCTCTAAAACTGTGAGAGAATACATTTCTGGTATTTTAAGCCATCAGATATGTGAGCATTTGGTACAGCAGTCCTAGGAAACCAATGCAGTACAGTTCTGTTCTCTTTTGTGTGTGTGTGTGTTTAATATTTACTTATTTTTGAGAGAGAGAAAGACAGAACATGAGTGGGGTGGAGGCACAGAGAGAAGGAAACGCAGAATCTGAAACAGGCTGCAGGCTCTGAGCTGTCAGCACAGAGCCCGATGTGGGGCTCGAACTCTCAAACTGTGAGATCATGAGCTGAGCCCAAGTCGGAAACAACCAACTGAGCCACCCAGGCGCCCCAAGTATGTTAATAACATGTTTCTTTTTAATCTGTATTTATGTCTCTATCTTTTATCTATCCATCTGTCTATCTGACTAGCATAATGTGTGGATTACATGGTGAATGTGTTGGTTTATCATATGGGACGTAGATTCCTTCATCCTTTTGGCTTCCATGTGGGGCTGAAAAATAAGAAGTTGTGGCCCATTCACCAACCGCATTCAACAACTGTGGCTCATGTGGGGGAAAGAAATAATTACACTGGGCCCCTAACATGGGAATTGAATAGAATGAAAAAAATACAGGGCTATCTTTTATTCAGAAAGAATCATTAAATACTAAACTAGCTTAGGTAACCTAAAAGAATTTGAGCTAGCTATATTAATAAAATATATCTTCTAATGTAAAGGTGAAGTATGTTCAATATACAAAAAGACAGGTGTGCCTGGGGGCTCAGTCGGTTAAGCATTTGACTTCAGCTCAGGTCATGATCTCACAGTCTGTAGGTTTGAACCTCGTGTCAGGCTCTGTGCTGACAGCTTTCAAAGCCTGCTTTGGATTCTGTGTCTCCCTCTCTCTGCCCCTCCCCCACTCACGCTCTGTCTCTCTCTGTCTCTCAAAAAGGAAAAAAAATGTTAAATTTTTTATTAATATACAAAAAGATATGTGGCATGGAGTGCAGAATAATGGTTCACATAATCTATTGTGCAATTCCATGTCCTTATTTTATATTCATATGAATTTAAAGTAAGCCTTTCTCATATAAATCTAACCTGTTCTATAAGTAACAATAAAATAAAGAGCCATAATGTTTATAATTAATAATTACTGAGCATTTACTATGATTCTGTCACCAGGAGAAACTAGTTACATGCACTATCCTGTTTAACAAGTCCATATAGAATTCCCCCAAAGAATGTATCATTGTATCTGTTTTTCAGATACAGAAGCAAATGTTATGTTCAGTGAGATGAAGAGACTCACCCAGGCTGGCATTTGTTATAATAAACAGGAGTGATTGGTCTCTGCCCCTCAGCTGTTAGGCTCCCAAGCTCCTGACCCTCAAAAGCACATAGCGGCCTCAGGGGCAGGTAGAACCTGAAGTCTGTTGTGGAATTCTCCTGTGTACTCATAATTGGTGACAGGACTCCTGACATAGCCTCTCCAAACTTCTTGCCCAAATTTATTTGAAGACAGAAAAGGACCAAAAAAAAAAAAAAAATCACAATATTAAAGTGAAGACTTCTAGGAACTGGGAGTATTAAAGAAGTGAGTAGGGTTTGGACAGAGGAAGTGATAGAATGGGCATTCCAAGGAGGAATGTGTAGGCACGGTAGGAATGTGTCCTGGTATTGACCATGAGACGCTCCAATGCCAAACTCATGAGTCTGAGTACAGCCAAGCCCTTTCCTAAAGATGATTAAACCTCCACTCTAGAAAAACTTGTAAACTACAGAAGTATGAGTAAAACCCATGTAGCTCATAAAACAAAGGGGTAATTCTCAACCATAACAGAGTCTACCTGTCTATACCACAACTGGCTGAGTAAATATATTCAGAAGCAGAAGTGTCCCCCAACCTTCTACCTCTGAGGCCCTCAAACTCATGCTCCTTTCCAGTTGAGTAAATTCAAACAATCTTAGACATTTCTGTTGCAGAGTATTTATATACTCAAATATATCGTCAGGCACCATGGTCTGATATCAAATGGCTCCCAGCAGAGTGGGGAGGCCAGGTGGGTTACGGGAGGGGGAGTGAGAGGGAGGAGAAGGAGGAGCATGAGGGAGAGACAAGGAAGGGTGAAAGAAAAAGAAAAAATGAATACTATTTAAAAATTTTTTAAATTTATTTTGAGAGAAAGAGACATACAGAGAAAGAGAGAGACAGAGAGAGACACAGAGAGAGAGACAGAGAGAGAGAGAGAAAGAGAAAGAGAGAGAGAGAGAAAATGTATGAGCAGGGAAAAGGCAGAGAGAGGAAGCACGCTCTGCAAGGGGCTCAAACCCATGAACCCATGAGATCTCAACCTGGGCAGAAATCAAAAGTCAGATGCTTAACTGATTGAGCTACTCAAGTGCCCGGGAAGTGATACTATTAAAAAAAAAACCAACTTATTTTTCTTTTCAATTCTAGTTAGTTAATATACAGTGTTATATTATTTCAGGTGTATAATATAGTGATCCAACAATTCTATAAATCACTTGGTGCTACAGGCACTTCTTAATCCCCATCACCTATTTCACACATTTCTCACCCCTACTTCCTCTCCGGTAAACCATCAGTTTGTTCATCTCTCTATAGACAAGAGTCTGTTTCTTAGTTTGTCCCCTTCTCTCTTTTTTCATCCCTTTGCTTGTTTGTTTTGTTTTTTAAATTCTACATATGACTGAAGTTATATGCTATTTGTCTTTTTTTTGCTTTGCATTATACTAACTCCATCCATGTTGTTGTACATGGCAAGATTTCATTCTTTTTTATGGCTGAGTAATATTCTGTTGTATATATTGCATACTATATAGGTGTGTGTGTGTGCCTGTGTATGTGTGTGCATGTGTGTATGTGTATGTCACAACTTTTTTTACCCATTCACCAAAGGATGGACACTTGGGTTACTTCCATATCTTGACTATTACAGGGATGCATTATTTCTTTTTGAATTAGTATTTTTGTATTCTTTTGGTAAATAGTAGTATGATTGTTGGATTATAGGGTATATCTATTTAAACTTTTTGAGAAAGCTCCATCTTGTTTCCACAGTGATTGCAAAGTTTGCATTCCCGCCAACAGTGTACTAGGCTTCCATTTTCTCCACATCCTTGCCAATACTTGTTGTTTCTTGTGTTTTTAAGCCATTCTGACAGGTGTGAGGTGACATTTCATTGTAGTTTTGATTTGCATTTCCCTGATAATGAGTGATGTTGAGCATCTTTTCAGGTGTCTGTTGGCCATATGTATGTCTTCTTTGGAAAGATATCTGTTCATGTCTTCTGCCCATTTTTAATTGGATTATTTGTTTTTTGGATGTTGAGTTAGATAAGCTGTTTATATATTTTGGATACTAACCCTTTATCGAATATGTCATTTGCAAATATCCTCTCCCATTCCGTAGACTGCCTTTTAGTTTTGTTGATTGTTTCCGCTGCTGTGCAGAGGATTTTTACTTTGATGTAGTCCCATCACTTTTGCTGTGATGCATGCTAAATAAGTTTCCAACTCAAGTGCAAAGTCAAGGTGGGTCCAAATGTGCAGAAAGAGGTGAAAGAAACCAGACTTAAGAACTCTTGTTCACTTAGATGTATGCACCACAGTGCAGAACATTGCTTTCCCTACTTATGAAATATGAACTTCATGAAATCCAAAATTATGACACAGCATAACATACTCCATTCAATTAGAAGTAAAGGACGAATGTTATTAAGGCAGACAGTCACAATGGGACACACTTGAGATCTTAGCACAGGGAAACTGACATGGAAACAAGAGTAAAGAATGCTCAAGAAAAACAGTTCTAGGTTAGGACTCTGGCTACTTTATTGCATTGAGGTCAAGATCATGTTCAACAGATCATGAAAAGGCATAGGAGTTCAGAGTTATGTATACACTTGCATATACCTGCCTATTTGCTGTCCATAGTATTTAATGTAGCTTAAATTTAATACGCAAATCACACCCTATTACCCAATCAAATGAGTACCTCTCAACTTTTAGAAAAGCATTTTAGTAACATGTATTGCAAACTGAGGTCAATAAAATCCATGTGATGAGATTCCTATTTTCACCGGACTGTGATCCATGCCAATAAATGTGCCAAACATAACCTGAAGGACATGGGCTTCCTAAACCTCAACAGTACCTGTCACGTGAAGGAGGAATTTGCAATATATTAAGGTAGGAAAGGTAATATTCCTACAGCACTCAGCTTTTGCTGACAGTCACATTTATTTCCAGTTGCTTCATATCCCTGACATGCTAGTTCATTTATATTAAAAACAAAAGTTCCATGTACAATAAGGAGGTATCATTATCCAGACATATAATAGAGTTTGAATTATTTCCACAGTACAGAAAAATATTCAGAAGCTCAGCAAGGTAAGATAAACCCCATTATTCACAGTTACCTTGCTCTTGTTTTCTTGGGAGATTTTCATAACCACATGGAGGTGAACACTCACAAAATGCCTACAGCTCTTATAGCTCTTAACAACACAACATATGCTGATGCCAGACTGTAAGTTGCTTGGTTACCCAGTGAAAATAAAAATTGTGTTGTTATTTGTCAAGGCCTGCTATGAGGAAAGCATTGGTGACTTCAGTGCCATTAATGACAGAGGTATCACATAGTTATCATTATTCTTTGTCATGATTCATTGTAAAAGTGAAAGAAAGTAACAATCTTTCTAGCAAAATAGGAAGCCGGGTACATGGTCTTTGTTTTGATGTTAGTAAAATGAATGTCTTTATCCTAAAAGGACAGGACAACAGATTTGGACAGGACTTTAAGAAGAAAGGATATGTAGGGAGTTTGGTGTTTTGTCATAAACTGATATTGCAAATGTTTGGCACATGTTGAGTTCACTGGGACAGCCAGATGTTGAAGGAGAGAGGTTAGATGGATGGGACAGGCATCAAAGTCCTGGGTGATATTGATATTTGTAGCCAAGATAACTCAGTTTCATTTAGGAAATGTCATTAAGTCCTTTGAAGAATGAAAAGGATACAGCTGCATTGTCACCGTGGTTCCTCTGAATGAAACAGGCTTATGAACAACCCAGTTTGCAACCTTTGCCTAAACAAAAGGAAGAGTTCTGAAGCCTACTCTTCAGTGAATTCCAAACTGGGCTATCAAAAGAGGGCCCAAGAGGCTCTGTGAATCTTGCTGACTTTATTATTTTTTTTATAGCTCATTGATTTCATCTTTATTGTCGGATCTTTGTTCCTCAGAAACTAGTAAATGCCCAAGGATGTTCTTGAGAGCAGCCACAACTCACTGACCAACACTCGGGATGATCTAATTGTCTGAATTCTACCTGAGTCTCTCAAGCCACAGTTGCCCCCGATGTAGCAAGTACTTTAAGAGGCGATGACTGAAAAGACTTGTAATTTCTGAAGAACTCTGACAGGAATGTGGATTACAGATAAGGTAATGACAAGCCTCTAATTTATATAAGAAGAGTCTTTGGTATAACTTAGCTTCACCTTCTGTTCCATCATGTATCCTGAAAGTGTGCCTTTGCATCTTGGAAGAGCAAAGAGCCCAGTAGAAAGCGCTTAACATCTGTCTCTAAGGCTTTGTTGCTGAGCACCCAATGACCTATCACACTTTTCCTAACAAAATTATAGCCACTTCATATTGAAATATTTATTTTGAGCTGTAAGACAGAACACTTTTCTCCTCCACTTTAGTCTTCCCTTAACACAAAAGACTGTAAGTATTTAAGTCACTCCAGTTACATCAAAGGAGAATAATCAGTTTCTGTTCAGTACTAGCTGAGTTAAATAGCAGCTCTGTTTCCAGAAAAGATAATAATGTCAAAAATTAGAGCGAAAACAGCAGGCATTCTGGGGAATTTAACTGTTGAACAAATGGCTGGAAGGTGCTTCAAAGTCAATTTAAATACATTTTTGAAATTACACCCTCTTTTTTCTCTATATATAATTAAAACATAATGCTGAAGACCTCATCAGACAGGGGTTCTTGATATTTTAATAATAAAGTAGAATGCCCTCATAATATGGCTTACTCTGAAATACATTCAAAGGTACTAGAGACTAAATTGATTCCAGGGGAAGGCTAACGACAGCAGGGAGTTAAAAGCCTGGTTCAACACACTCTTGCATATGATTCCTCAGTATCAATGACCTCAATATCAGTGACCAGAAGAATGACCTGGTGAAAATTTTGTCTTAAATAGTCTGCCAGAGAAGTAGGTCAGAATGACAGGGAGAAGAACTCTAAGCATCATGGTAGGCTCACTCGGGAACAAACTCCGTAAGGGCTGAGGCACAGAGAGGCAGTGCCCAAGAAGTGCTGGCATTTGTCTGCTGAGGCTTCCAAAATAGGGACACAAGCTGGGTGGCTGAAAGAACAGATGTTCATTTTCTCACAGTTCTGGAGCCTGGAAGTCTGAGATCAAGGTGCTGGCATGGTCGGTTTCTGGTGAGGACTCTCTTTTTGGCTTGCAGATGGCCATCTTCTAGCTGTGTCTTCACACGGCTTTTCCTCAGTGCATTTGAGTGGTGAGTGAGCTCTCTGGTGTCTCCTCTCAGAAAGGCATTAAACCTACCCAATCAGGGCCCTATCTTATGACCTCATCTAATCCAGTTACCTTCTTAGAGGCCCCATCTCCAAATCCCATCACATTGGCGATCAGGATTTTGGTATGGCACATTCAGTCCTCAACATGGCTCATGTCATCGTGTCATTCTGTATGGGCTGCCAGATCTTCAGAGTGTGCATCACTGTCCCCGACTGACGAGGGTTTGGGAAAGATCTCACCTGGTTTGCTGAGGCCTGTAGAACCTACAATCTACCCCCTGGAATAGATGAGCAGGACACAATTCAAGGATTAGAAGATAATACTTATGAGGAAAAATCAAAGGAACATGAATTATATAGGTGATAGAAGATGGAGGTGGTTAATAATCTTCAATATAGGAAAAGATATCGATGCACAGAATTCTGACCAGCAAATGTCTACTGCTAATGGGGGCCAGCTAGTAGGAAACAGAATTAAGCTACAACACTGGCAGAGATTTAAATGAGATATAACGGATAGACTCCTTGATGGCACAAGTTTGTTGCTTGACTATGAGGATGATGGGACAGGAAAATACATCATAAAGGGGGACTTGAGCTCTCAGCAGGTATAAGAAATAGGCAGGGGTCCAAAATGGCAGGACGAAATAGTGGTATGTTAGAAACAAACACAGCGTCTATCATACTAGTTTTTATCTAGGGCTCTGTTGTATTGAAATGCTACCCATTTAAGACTTTACTGTTAGAATCTGCACATTTCCAAATCTGTCCTGGGCTGTGCAGGGGTGCTGTGATCAAGAAGATGGTTGTTTAAAACAATATTCCAGCAAGCAGGAGACAAAGGTCCTCAATTCCTTAGCAGAAAGAATAAAAAGTTATGGGTATACCTTGATCATTACATGCTCTTGTACCTGTCTGTTTTAGTCCAAGCTCCCTGAGAGAAGGGACAGTTCATTTCTTCCCTATATTCACAGCATCTGGCAGAGTACTCCATCTATACAGACAAAGATAAATCAATCTTTCTTTCTGGGAGTAAAAATAGTGACCCTTACAGGCAGATGATGAACCCAAATTAACCCTGACATGTTCAATTTTACTCTATTTTTTAAATCTAGCCCATTGAAGAGTTCTTTGGAAAAACACCATTGAAAAGGAGATCAACAGATCAAATTCATACTTATCAAGTGATATATTTCCTCCTTTACCTCCAAGGCTCATCAGAAGGATGAGTAAAAGCCTGATAGAAGATGGTTTGCTGACCAATGTCTTGTTTAAAAGGGGGAGTTCATTGCCTTTCATCTTTATGCCTAAACATTTTGTTCTCCTTTCCCCATGTCAGTCTCCTGAATTTGAGGAGAGAGAGAATGAATGCCAAACTGTGGAATTTTTCAATGTTCTCTTGACTACCTTGACCCTCCCCTCAATCACTGACATTTGTAGAGTTCACTGGAGCATTATCCTGATTTTTAGGATGCTGGAAATGAAGAATGCATTTAAAATCACTCTCTGAAAGCATATTTGGCTTATCTTGGCCTGGAAAAATAACCATCAAATTGACTATTATCTAGAAACACTCAGCAGACAAAAAGAAAACATAGCTGCCTGAGACCATATGGAACCAGGACTCTCTTGTACCAAATGGGGAAATTCTCTCTTTTCTATTAAAAACTACTGACCCATGAGAGACTAAAACCCCTCAACTGTAATCCTCTAATGAGTGAAAAGTTCCTGTTGTTTGTGAAGTTACTTATGTATAGAGTTGGTAACATTCAGTCAATCCACAAATGTGCCATTTGTCTCATAAAGTATCAAAGAAGGAAAATAACCAAGAACATACAACTACTTTATTAAGTAAACCCAATAAATTATAAGACAAAGGTTTTGGTTACTTACTATTAGTGAAGGCAGAAGGTGCAAAATTAGGGAGGATGTGGAGACAACTGGCACAGCTGGTAATGTCCCCTAAAACAGGAGATGTTTTAGGGCACCTGGGCGGCTCAGTCGGTTAAGCATCCAACCTCAGCTCAGGTGATGATCTCATGATCCGTAAGTTCAAGCCCTGCGTTGGGCTCTGTGCTAACAGCTCAGAGCCTGGAGACTGCTTCAGACTGTGTCTCCCTCTCTCTCTGCCTCTCCTCTGCTCATTCTCTCTTTCCCTCCCCCCCGTCTCTCCCTCCTTCTTCATCTCTCAAAAATGAATAAACATTAAAAAAAAAAAAAACTTGAAACATGAGATGTTTTTTCAGAGGCAGTGAAGAAAAACTGTACATACTTACTGGGGCCCTGCTACCATGTGCTCTAAGACACGTGTTTCTCCAACGACTGAGGAATAAGAAAGCCGCTTGCTTTCTGACCTTAGGCCCAGAATAGAAATTAACCTCTGATTACACATCCACAGTGAAATTTGGAAGCATACATTTACAGGCCAGAAGGTGAAATCTGTCAATGCTCCTCTGCCAGGATCCTGCCTCTGAGCTTGGAGCACATGGAACTTCCCTTAAGACACTGATTGGGGGCTGTGTTCTGTCATAGGAATTGGTGTACAGTTTTGTGTACATCTTGTTTACCTTCTTGACTTCTCTCCTCCCGCATACCCCTGAATAGAAGCTGGTTCTGAAGAGGCCTCGGTTAATGCCTTGCAGAACAGAATGATGGCCTAACTTTCAGGAGCAGTCAAGACGAGTTTAATAATGCTTTTTGAAGCCAATTTTCAGAGCTGATTATCCAGTGGTTGCCTCAGCTCTTCCCCCAGCTACCGCTCCTTCTCCAGTAACCTGCCTGCCTCTTGGCCATTTTGCCTCTCATTAGCGCCTTTCATGAAAGCATACTGGGAAGGAACAGAATGTAAAATTCAAATGACTGCCGATCTGACAGCAGGAAAAGATAGATAAGACCGAGTGACTCGAGATTTTTACATTATCTGTAGGTTTAAATTATCCATACCATGTCTAGTCCTCATTAGCATGGATAGTCGAGGTCTTACTAGGATGGTTATATTTACTACATGGCAGGCGATGCAGCAGACTAGCCTATAAGTCTTCCCAAATGTTCCGTGTTGATGATCTTTCACAGAGAGTGGCTGAAGCACAGAAAAACACTGCAAATGGAGTCCTCAAAACAGTAACTGTAAACATACTTTCAAATGTCACCTATCACCCATGGCTCTACTAATCACCACTTATTCAGGCTGATATATTTCCTCCAAGAAAGTGCAAACACTTTTATACATAATGCAGGGATCCAGGGAAGGGCCAGAAAAGCCAACAGGTTTTACTGATAGTGTCACAGAGTCAGAGGGAAGCTGAGTGGATTCCATAACATCAAAAAAGAAGATGGCAGCTCTCAATGCTCCCAAGTCATCAGCTGATTGGATAAGTGCCCACTGCCCTGAGCTCTGCTTTCTACCTGTGTGTGTTGTACCTGGGGGAAATAGAATGGCAGGTTTTAATTTTTTAATGATATTTTATTACAGCACTATTGCTACTTTGTGAAAGATCCAACAGGGAAATCGAAGGCTCACTGATGAGACTGCCGTAGTGACCGTTTGTGACAGAGAAGACTCAAGCCACATTGACCATGCCTGTAGTTCACTGCTAATCTGAATAGGCCAGGAGAGAATATACAAATCTGAGTAACTCACTGTAAAGATGAGAGTCGCGGCAATGAAGCCACACATTCTCTACAGTGAACTTTGTAACTTTTAGACAAAATAGCTGGCTCTTTGAGGCTGAGGGAAAGTTTCTAGCTGACCTAGTTTGGTGCTGAAGACCTGAAGGAGGGAAATAAATTGCAAAATTCTCAACTTAATACCAATACCAACATGGCTGCTGGCAATTTGGGGTTTAAACACTTTAGCCCTCAAGCTCATTGCTTTTTATGTTTGATCTGTAAGTAAGAATTTCCAAAGAGGCTGTGTGCTGGAAGGCTCATGCTTTCATTTATCTAACTCTATTGATCACCTGCCAGGCATTCAGCTAGATGCTGAGAATAGAGCATGAAGAAGTCGTATTTTCTAACTTCATGGAGCTAACCATCCAACAAGGGTATGAGAACATAAATTCCTGTTAGATATCTGGGAGAACCTGGAGGAAGACTCTCACAAGGAGTAATAAAGGGCTGAAGTCTGGAGGAAACACTGTGTGTGTTTGTGTGTGTGTGTGTGTGTGTGTGTGTGTGTGTGTGTGTGTGTGTGTACTTGGAGAAAACTTGTGAGAATTTGGTAATATTTAATGTTGGGGATCTCTCCCAGGAGAAAACGTGCTGTGGAAGGTTTAGTGAGGAAGACAATGGGTTCAGGTTTGAACAAGCTACATGCAAGCTTACAGGGCATTGGAACACATGTGTCCAGGACACAAAGGCGTGTAGGAATCTGAAGCTTAGGTAAGCGATGGTGGGGCTGTAGGTACACGTGGGTCAACATACCTGGTAGTTAAGCTATAAGAATAGATGAAATTGCTCAGCATCTGTAGGGAAATAAGATTAGAAGGCCGAGCATAATACCCTGGGGTGGGAGGGACCCAACATTTAAGGATAGGATGAAGAGTTAGAATCCACAAAGGATATCAAGAAGGAACTGACAGCAAAGAGGCTGGAGAGATGACTGGGCAAGAACAGTGTCACAAGCACCAAATGGGGAGAGAGTTCCAAGGTGACAGTGGTCCACCATGTCAGGGCTCTATACTGGGTCCATATGCCAGTGTACTCAGCAGCTGGGAAGGGCCATGGTGACCCTGGTGAAAACACTGGCACTGACATGAGAGGGATGAAAGCCACACTAAGGAGAGCTGATGAGTGACTAGAAGAGTGGAAATAAGAGGCAATGAAGAAATATTAGTGTTCCGATACTTGACAGCCCAGCAGAATTACCCAGGGAGCTTGCTAAAAAAGAAAAAACGATACCTTAGCCACACTCTGAATCTTCTGAATCAAACCTCTGAAGGGGAGCCTAGGAATCCATATTTTCTCAGGCTCGTCTGGTGACTCTGATGTAAAGGTTGGTTGGGAACAGTAGACTATTCTCTCAAGACACTTGGCAACCAACAGAAGGAGTGAGATGGGGCAGGAGTCTGATTTAGAAGGGAATGGAAAGCAGGGGTCAGCATGGGAGACACTCAAGGGATGGTGTCAGGGGGGAGCAGAGGGGGAGGTCATGGTGCCAGGAGAGAAGAGGCATAAAATCTTGGGCATGTTAACTGCTTATAACATAGTAAGAACCCAATAAAATGTTAGTTCTTTCTCCTTTCATTTTCCCTTTAGAAGAATGAAATTTCTAGCACAGTTATAAGTAACTGAATTCTTTCACTGCATCTACATCTTGATTCATTTCCAGTTACACTGATTAATAAAGAATGACCAGCATGTAGGGAAAGATCTGGGTGCATGCTACAATTAATTGGGTCTGCTACAGAGTGCTGCAGTTTTAGTAGTATCTTATGTTAGAAAAGTTGTACACCCTTTCTCTTGTCGCTATTTTAATTCTGAATGATTGAGAAGCTAAGCTGTCTGAGAACGGAACAGAAGTTCGACAAAATTATGAAAAGAAAACCTGATGCACTTTTCCCTTCAAAAAGCCTATGATACTATCATTTCATGGAAGATGTCCGTAGTGCAGTGCATGCGTGTGTGTGTGTGAGGGTGTGTACACATGCGTGCGTGCATTCACCCTTCTTGTTTCAGAAAATCTGGCTGCTAAGTCACCACCTTAAATGATAGCTCCACAACATGACATCATAATAGTCTCCAGAGCAACTGTGAATGATATTACAAACCTGTCTGGGATCAAATGGGAAAGATAAGCAAGAAGACAAGAGTGGACAATCTCCTAAGCAACAAATGCATTTTTTCCATGGAAACACCGCCTTGTGGAAAAGAAATGGGAACACAGATGACAGACAGGGGTACACAATAGTTCCTAAATATAGCACTTCGCTAAGCATTCTGTCAACTGCAATTTAAAGAACATTCAACCTGTGAGAATAATCGCTGGAAGAAAAGCTTCCCCTAGTTTAATGTTTCAAGAGAGGAGGGCAAAGGCATTTTTCTTGAAGTCAGTCATCACATATCATCATAGCTGCTCACAAAAGAGGGCAAATGTGAATGAAGCAAGATACTAGTAAGCTTTCAGGCTCGCTCTACTTTAAAAAAACACCAAAGAACAGAAGCCAAATTTAATAAGGCAGATAAAATTATGAATAGGTGATTAGCATTATAAAAATCCCCTTATGAAGAAAATCGAGCTAGATTCCTTTGAAATAGTAAGCTCCCTAGTGAACATGTGATAAAATTTACATTCTAAGAGTTATTTAAACAATGATTTCAGGGGCACCTGGGTGGTTCAGTCAGTTGAGCATCCAACTCTTGGTTTTCGGCTCAGGTCATGATCCCAGGGTGGTGGGATCGAGCCCTGCATTGGGGTCTGCACTGAGCGGGGAGCCTGCTTGGGATTCTCTCTTTCTCTCCCTCTGCCCCTTTCCCCTGCTTGCTCTCTCTCTCTCTCTCTCTCTAAAAAATCAAAAATCAAAATCAAAAACAAAAACCAAAAACCAAAAAAACCCCACAATTATTTTCGGGAATATTTGCTAAACATGCCAATGACGCAGGGCACGTATGCATTACTCAGAAGTTAAAGCCCCACTGCTGATGGCCCCCTACGTGCAGACGCCATGCTGTGCCCTGGGCATCCACTATCTGAGCTATCCTAGTCAACAACCAAATAAGGAAGAGTGTATTCGTCCTGTGGGTCAAATGAAGAAATGGTGGCGATGGAAGAAACATTCCCCAGGGCACACAGCAGGTGCAGGTATTGATTCAGACCCATTTCCTGACTCCAAAGCCCCTAGCTCTCTTCACTGGGCTCCATGGCCCTCCCACAAAGGCCTGCGCATTTCTGAAGCTGTTCATACCGTACCTCTTAATCTTTTCATGATTAATGTCAACTCATTCTTATCATGCCGTCACCCTATTTGTCAATGCCACACACATTTTGCTCTCTACATTATCATCACCGACTGCTAGAGGAAGGGAAGACTTCAAGAGAACCTGTCCAGGTAAGTCATTTTATTGCTGGGAAACCAAAAGTCCAAAGAGAGTAAATTTCATCCACAGAAATGAGAATTGCATCCCAGGCTGCTGGCTCTCAAACCACAGCTTCTTCCCACCCCACACCCTCTGTGACCTATATTCCTTGTTATTGATAGTTGATAAATTATTTTCCTAAGTGGGCATCTCTATCCCTTCTTCCTTCCCCCTCTTTTCACACCTTTCAACTACCAATTCCTCAAGATTTAAGAGCTGCTTCACAAGATAAAAGTCTTTAATTTTTTTTAATGTTTATTTAATTTAGAGAGAGAGAGACAGACAGAGACAGAAACAGAAACATAGACAGAGAGAGAATGCGACCAGGGGAGGGACAGAAAGAGAGGGAAACACAGAATCTGAAGCAGGTTCCAGGCTCTCAGCTGTCAGCACAGAGCCTGACACAGGGTTTGAACCCATGAATTGGGAGATGATGACTTGACCCAAAGTCAGATGCTCAATCAACTGAGCCACCCAGATGGCCCTACATGATAAAAGTTTTAAATCCCAAGAAGTAGTTTCCTAGAGGATTCCCTTCCACTCTGTTAACTGCTATATAGGGACACCTGTAGAGGAGGCCGCTGCCTCTTCCCACCCCCTCCCCCCTCCCCAGCTCATCTCAAAGTTGTACTTCTCAGTCTGTATTTACCTTTCATATGCAACAGAACCTTCCCCGTGGACTCAAGCCACTGACTTTATTTGCTCACTGGGGGCCACTGAAATCACTGTGTGTGTCTTCCTTACCAATTTTTATATAAAGAGGTCTCTCTCATTAATCTGTGACAAGCACTGATTAATGGGAACATGAGTTACATGCATATCAAAGAAGACCTCAATGATTCAACAACATTCAGTTTTCTCTGAGGGCCATTAAAAAGTAAGACATCTGTAGATTACCTATCACTATAAATGGGGATTTACAGACTGATTAAAATTCACAGGGTGAGGAGGTCCATGCCTATCTCAACACTGTTGCAGCTTCATTAGTAAAATTTACTCAGTTTCTTCTTAAGTATGTATCATGGAACGAATTAAAAGTGTCGTTGTATCAGGGCACCTGGGTGGCTCAGTTGGTTAAGCGTCTGACTTCAGCTCAGGTCATGATCTCACGGTTCGTGGGTTCGAGCCCCGCGTCGGGCTCTGTGCTGACAGCTAGCTCAGAGCCTGGAGCCTGTTTCAGATTCCGCGTCTCCCTCTCTCTCTGACCCTCCCCTGCTCACGCTGTCTCTCTCTCTCTCTCAGAAATAAATAAAACATTAAAAAAAAATTTTTTTTTAAAGTGTAGTTGTATCAAGTAAGTCTTACTGGCACGGAGAGCATTAGGATGGGGCTCCCTCTCTACCAGAACAAGTACCATGCATAGTTCAGGAGAAATGAAAATAAGCAACCTCGACAGTGGCAGAGCCAACAGAGTGGATGGGATCTGCCATCTGGCCCCACAGCAACTATCTCATTTCCTCCACAAGTTCTTTAACGCTTCGTCAGGCTGGGGAGAAAATCCAAACCTCTTCACGACCATCCCAGGCTGTCTCCATCAGGACCAAGTTCCTGAATGATTCCCCATTCATTACAAAGCTGCCACATATGAGAAACTTTAGTGTCTTCTCAGATGTAATAATCAGTCCAATAAAGAACCCAGGCAAGTATCAGAAAAAGATGCCATGTAGTCATTTGGCAGATGAACTCATTAAGGAAAACAAGGTTCTTTTTTGGAAGAATAAAACAACTGGAATTTATGACAAATTCCCTTATCCTGGATATAAAAAATCTTTCTGCTTTGCCAGAAAACTGATACACATACATTCTTTTCTTGGTACCTCTCCAACCTAAAAAGCCCCAGGATATGTATTTTTTTAATTCTCTAACAACATCCGGCTACCAAGTTCAATCCCAACTTTTAAAACTACTATCTCAATTTTCTTTCTTTAAGATTAGCTCTCAATAACAATAATTAAGGCAACTACAACTCCAGTACCTTTTTCCAGTTGTGGAGAAAAACGACCTTAGATTAAGTTCAATTCTGGCTTTGGGGCTGCTCCAGGGGCTAGAATAAAAAGGAGTTTCCAGAGTAATACTTGGTCGTTTTCCAAACTTCAGGCTAATCCTCCATTAGGATGTCATTTGTTTGGTTCACTTCAAAGCTCTGACTACTTTCTTGCATTTTTCTGAAACACAGTGAGTTACCTGTGGAAATCATCTTGTCAGGTAATTTGCCAAGTCGCTCACAATGCTCATCAATTTTGGTGCTTTTAATTAAACCCAGGCAGTCCCTCTGCCCGATGTGATTCTCCTCTTTGGGCCAGAATTCGTCTCTGCCTTCAGCAGCACCCAATGTTTCAAAGTGACAGAGGAGAGGGATCTCAGGCCTGGGGTTAAGCTACGTATACCTCCGGGTTTGGGCAACACTGAATATCTTGCTTTAAAACAAAACAAAACAAAAAGCAAAACAAAGCAAAGCAAAACAAAACAAAACACCAAAAATAACTGAAGGACAGATACTTGGTTTACTGATTTAGGGGCTGACAATCTACCCACCCTACCTCGCCCCATAGAGCATCAAATGACCATAGCCAATGACAACCTGGGGAAAATAAAGAATCAGTGTGGTGTCTGAGTATATTTAGCTGCTAAATTTGACAGTAACATCTTTGTTTCTGGGGCTCTCAGGCTGCATTTTGTTGGGGGTTCCAGATGACAATATGATGGTGGAGAGCTTCTAGAGGCTGGTTTTGCTGGCCTCAGGTGTCATTCTCAGCAATGACAGCCACTATCCTGGGGGCTGGGGTTGGGACTTGAAACATGGATTAATGTCATCCAAGAAGAATGTCTCCGATGCCAGACAATGTGACAGCCCATGTGTAAGCTGGACAGCCCATGGTTTTTCCACAGCATCACGCCCTCACGCACTATAACCAGACTAAGCCAATAAAGCCAGATAAACACGGAAATGAAGGCGCTGAAGAGGCATAAAGTAAAAGTCACAAAAGCAAGCATCTTATGTGACTACGATACTATAATATATTTAAGCAAAATGTGGCATGGGCAGCATAGCATGAAACTGGTTTTATCCACCAAATCTCCTTCTCCTGCGTTCTCAGTACATGGCCCCACAGCCACGGTTGTGGGTTGAACTGTATCCACCTAAACAACCATGTTGGTAGCTGACATCTAGTACCTCAAAATGTGCTTATTGAGAGAGAGGGTCTTTGCAGAGGTTATCGAGTTAAAATGAGGTCATTAGGGTAGGTCTTCATCCAAGAAGACTGATGATCTTATTTTTTTAATTTTTAAAAATGTTCATTCATTTTTGAGAGAGAGAGAGAGAGAGAGAGAGAGAGAATGAGCAGGGGAGGGGCAGAGAGAGGAAGAGACACAGAATCCAAAGCAGGTTCCAGGATCTGAGCTGTCAGCACAGAACCCGACACAGGGCTCAAACCCACGGGCTGTGAGATCAGGACCTGAGCCGAAGTCAGATGCTTAACCAACGGAGCCACCCAGACACTCCGCAGACTGATGTTCTTAAAAAAAGAAATTTGGATACTGAGACAGACATACATAGAGGAACAAGCACATGAAGGGATGAAAAGGGAAGCTGGCCAACTCTACACCAAGCAGAGATGCTTTTTTCCACGGTGCTCCTGACTCCTTGATTTTAGACTTCTAGCCTCCAGAACTGCCAGACAATAAATTTCTGTTCAAATTGTCCAGTTTGTGGTACTTTTTACAGCAGCCCTAGAAAACTAGAACAGCCACCAAGCCAGAGAGTGACATTTCCACTCTCAATCTCTCCCTCTCATGAGGTAGGGGTGGCAAGGGGGGAAAAGAGACAGACATACAGAGAGAGAGAGAGAGAGAGAGATTTTTAGACTCTGTTCACTTTTCTCTACTCCAGTGTCAGATTTCAGTTCAGACTGGTTCAGACCACATCATCTTTCACATGGATCACACCACAGGCCTCAGGCGGGATAGTTGGCCTCGAATCTCGCCATCTTCCACTTCTCCCTGTTGCCAAGGTGGTCTTTCTACAATGCAGTCCTCTTTCTAAACCTTCAGTGCAGACCTCCTGGCATCAGGATAGGGGCAGTGTGCTTAGCTGAGACTCTGCATGCTAGACCGTTCAGGATCTGATTTGGACATCTTCTCCTAGGATTTCATCCGGGAAATTTTCCCTCCCTGAAATCCACGATTCCAGCCTTACATGGCTTTCTAAAGCTGCCAGGCTCAGCCACCTGCATACACTTGTGTATGTTCCTCTCTCTACAGAGAACACCCTCCCCATTGTTCTTCACCAAGCAAAATACTGGCCACCCCCCCTGCCAGGAGTCATCACTTCCAAGGGCTTCTTTAGGAAGCTTTCTCTGCCCCAGTAGGGCTTAGTTATTATCCCAAACTGGCCCCATCGTACCTATGCATGGCTCTGTCAACAGACTTACTAGACTGCACTGTGATAGTGTCTTGCTTGTGAACAATTTAGGAGCAGGGGCCATGACTGGTTCGCCTTTGTATCCCTGTGTGTTTCTGTATCCAGCACAGTGCTGGGCACACAGTAAGAGCTTCACACATATCTGTTACATACACTAAAAAGCTCTAATATTTAAAAGCAGGTGATATTAAGGGGCGCCTGGGTGTCTCAGTTGGTTAAGCATCAGACTTCGGCTCAGGTCATGATCTCACGGTTTGAGGGTTCGAACCCCATGTTGGGCTCTGTGCTGACAGCTAGCTCAGACCCTGGAGCCTGCTTCATGTTCTGTATCTCCCTCTCTCTCTGACCCTGCTCATGCTGTGTCTCTCTCTCTCTCTCTCTCAGAAATAAATACAAACATAAAAAAATTTTTAAATAAAAGTAAGGGATACTAATTCTGTAACACTCAAAATGTTATAATTCAAAAATAAATCACAATATCTTTCTCCCCTCAGCCACAATTTAGGATGCTTCAGACAACAGTAAACAAGTGATAGATTATCTTCTGCTCATACAACATAGACGTGGCATATTCTAATTCTCTTACAGTACACATAACAAAACACATGAGTTCATATAACCTCTGCCAACCCGTCTGACCTCAGACTAATTAAGATCAATCAGATCCAAGTCAATTCAATGTAATTCTAAGAGGCACGTATGTACTGTGAGTCTTGCTGTATGTCATACATTGGAGGGGGTGGAGGTGAGGAAGGCGAGATGAAAAATACTAAAGTGAATAAGACAAGATCCCTCTGTTCAGTAAGCTCACAGATCATTGAGAAAAGCACACTTCCTTCTCTGCAATATTTAACTAGGCAGCTACATGGAACTGAGGAGGGTCAGTGTGACAGAAATGGACTGTGTTCAGGTTCTTTTCTAAGTATTTAAGATGATGTCAGGGCTGAGGGCCAAGTCTTTCCAGAGCGAGTAGTGAAAGATACCCAGACAGCCCTGGGGACAGCATTGTCAGGGGAGGTGCCTTGAATCCAAACTTGCTGGGAGGCCACTGTGGAGGAACACTTGGTCAGGGTCCCACGGATCACGGAAACCACCCAGGAACAGGGCCGTAATTCTTTAGGAGGACACTTGTTCACACAGCAAAGGCAAACCTGAGGCTACTTTTGCAGCCAAGTTTCTCATGCGTAGTATCGCGGAAGAAGCACATAATTTCAGGCAGAAGATTTAAACTCCTTTTTATGAACCTCTGTGGCTTCACTCTGAAACTACTAGAACTCACATGAGAACTCTAGGTGACCCTGCACTTGAGAAGCCCTCCTTCCTCTTCTTTTAGCTGACTGTTCACTACTTCTTCCTAAATCTCATGAAAACAGGTCACGTGTAACTTCTGATGTCTGATGCTTCCACTTGAAGGTTGATATATAAATACACACAGCATGCGTAGTTCTTATCACAAAGCAAAACCTCAAATGCTCCTGGGAGTCAAGGCTGAGGAAACAGCGAGATGGATTCACAATCAAATCTCACTCAACAATGATCTCACCCTCTGTCTCTCTGTTTGCCTGTGTAAACACCTGGTGTTATACATACTCTACTGACTACAAAGAACTGCTCAGCAAGGAAGTTTTGTGAATACTGTCTGTGACCAATAAATAACATTTATGACAAAAAATAACTGCATTAATATGAGAGGCCAATTTCAGGAAGTCTTTCATGCTTATGTTCTACCAAATGTTTTAAGGTATTAGGAGAAAGCTAACCAGGGGCCAACGATAAGGGCTGAATTGTTATTTACAACGGAGTAACTATTCAACAAGCCCCTAAATCCGTGTATCTAAAATTCCATATACCTTTGGGGCACCTCGGTGGCTCAGTCACTGAAGCATCTGACTCTTGATTTCAGCTCAAGTCATGATGTCACAGTTCGTGGGACAGAGCCTCACGTGAGGCTCTGCACTGAGTATGGAGACTAGTTGGGATTCCTTCTCTCTCTCTGCTCCTTCCTCACTTGTGCATGCATGCTCTCTCTCTTTCTCTCAAAACACATAAAATAAATTTAAAATAAATAAGAGTTCAATACCTTGGAATTATGTGGGTTATTGAAATGCAGATTCCTGGGCAGCATGCAACCCAGAGCTAACATGCCCAATCTGATTTTTAACTTTTTAATGTTTATTTATTCTTGAGAGAGAGAGAGAGAGAGAGAGAGGCAGGCAGACAGAAATAGCGTAAGTGGGGGAGGGGCAGAAAGAAAGAGAGAGAGAGGGAGACACAGAATCTGAAGCAGGCTCCAAGCTCTGAGCTGTCAGCTAAAGAGCCTAATGCAGGACTCGAACTCATGAACCATGAGATCATGACCTGAGCCGAAGTCGTATGCTTAACTGACTGAGCCACCTAGGCACCCCCGAAATCTGACTTTTAAATAAGCACCCAGGGGGCTTCTGATAGAAGGTCTCTGCAGATCAAGCCATGAGAAATAATACTGCATGTTCATTCAGGCTGGCTCTTCTTATATGCTCATACAAATTTCATGCCCTTCTTATCAGGTGAACTCAAGCAACTCAAAGAACAGACTTTAGGAATCACAACACTCACAGAACAGCATGGATTGGAAGAATACACCTTTACAGTAAAAAACAAAGCAAAACAAAACAAAATACAAAAAAAAAAAAAAACCCAAAATAAAACCAAAAACCAAGCAGAGGAACAATGCTGATCAGTAATGGTAAAAAGAAAGATGGTCAAGAGCTATATGTGTTGTGGAAACTATTGATGTTGCAGCGGCACCTGGAGGCATGAACCACCTCATACAGTGAAGCTGTTGCCAAAAGTGTGGGATACTTGATTCTCGCCACCACCAAATTTCTCTTGTTGAATGACTTTCAACATCTCAAGAGGAGGATTTGAGAATGAAATACAAGCAAGAAGTGCTGCTGACTTAATCCACTGGGTAACAGTTGTTTTCCAAGGATCTTAATATTAATTTTTCTTTTCTTCTGACTTCTTGCACAAGACAAGAAGTCTTGCTCTCTTTCTCTTTTTTGGGGGTACTCTTGATCCCCAGATGAACCTACAGCACATGTAAATGCATTCTCTGCTTGACTGGGAAGGAGGCATTCTGATATGGATAAAAGGCAGAATTAAATTTTGGAATCATTTTTGGAAGTAGTTTTCAGATAAAGCCTTGATTTAGGTTGGTAATTATAATTGACTGCATGTTTGTATCTACCCCCCCCCCAAAAAAAATTCATATATTGAAACCCTAATGCCCAATGTGAATTTGGGGGTGGGGTCTTCGGGAGGTGATTAGGTTATGAGAGTGGAATCCTCATGATGGGATTAGTGCTCTTATAAAAAGAGACACATGAAAGCCTGGTGCTGGGTCGGACACACAGTTCACTGCTGGAGACTGACAGAGAAACTGGGGTGTCTGGGTGGCTCACTCGGTTAAGCCAACCGAGTTTAGCCGAGATTAACCACGCCAACTCTTGGTTTCAGCTCAGGACATGATCTCACAGTTTTTGAGTTCGAGCCCTGCATTGAGCTCTGCACTGATATCATGGAACTCGCATGGAATTCTCTGTCTGTCTGTCTGTCTGTCTCTCTCTCTCTGTCCCTCCCCTCTTTGCTCTCTATCTCTTTCTCTCTCAAAATAAATAAATAAACATTAAAAAAGAGGGAGACACCTACATAACACTCAGCAACAGATTACACAATCTTCTCTATACCATATAGAACATTCTTTGGGATAGGTCATATAAAATTTAATAAATTTAAAAATATTAAAATCATGCAAAATATGTTCTCTTGCCAAAGAGGAATGAAATTAGAAAAAAATAATAGAAGGGAATTTTGCAGCTCCTTATATAAGTGGAAAATCGCAGGGGAGATTACAAGTACGTTGAGATAAATGAGAACAAAAGTATAACAGAACAAAATGTATGAGATGCAGCTAAAAAGTGCCTTAAGAAAAATTTCCGGGGCACCTAGGTAGCTCAGTCAGTTAAGCATCCAGCTCTTGATTTCAGCTCAGGTCATGATCTCATGGTTTGGGAGATCAAGACCTGAGACAGATCCTGAGCTGACAGCATGGAGCCTGCTTGGGATTCTCTCTCCTTCTCTCTCTGACCCTCTCCCACTCTCTCTCAAGCACACATTTTTTTTTTCTCTCTCTCAAAATAAGTAAATACAATTAAAAAAATAAAGAAAGAAAAAAGAAAAAGGAAAGTTTCTGATTGATAACCTAAACTTCCTACACCTTAAGGAGCTAGAAAAGAATAAACTAAGCCTAAAACCATAAGGGAGGAAACAATAGAGACCATCGTGTAAATTAATACAGTTAAGAAAATAAAACAAAAGTTGTTTTTTTGAAAAGATCAACAAAATGGGCAGACCTTTAGCTAGAGTGACCAAGAACAAGAAGAGAGAAGACTCAAATTACAAAATTCAGGGATGAAAGACAGGGGGTGAGGGGACATTACTACGGACCTTACAAAAACAAAAGGGGTGGGGCACCTGGGTGGCTCAGTCAGTTGAGCATCCGACTTCGGCTCAGGTCATGATCTCACAGTTCGTGGGTTCAAGCCCCGCATCGGGCTCTGTGCTGACAGCTAGCTCAGAGCCTGGATGGAGCCTGTTTCAGGTTCTGTGTCTCCCTCTCTCTCTGACCCTCCCCTGCTCATGCTGTCTCTCTCAGAAATAAATAAAAACAAAAACAAAAACAAAAACCCAAAAGGTGTTATAATAGAGAATTATGAAGATTTCCAAGACATTTACAAAATGAAAAATATATTTCAAAAAATAGATAACTTAGAACAAACAAAAAATCCCTCGAAGAAAACTAAGAAAACTGACACAGGGGTCAACCCAAATATACCTACAAGTATAAAGGCTGAATTAATACTATTACTTCTTAAAAAAAAAACTCCCATTAAATAAAAGCCCATGTTCCAATTGCTTCACTGATGAATTCTACTGAACACTTAAAAATGACTTAATACCAACAAACAACCCAGTGAAGAAATGGGCAGAAGATATGAACAGACACTTCTCCAAAGAGGACATCCAGATGGCCAACAGACACATGAAACGATGCTCAGCATCCCTCCTCATCAGGGAAATACAAATCAAAACCACACTGAGATACCACCTCACGCCAGTCAGAGTGGCTAAAATGAACAAATCAGAGAACTTTAGATGCTGGCGAGGATGTGGAGAAACGGGCACCCTCCTACACTGTTGGTGGGAATGTAAACTGGTACAGCCCCTCTGGAAAACAGTGTGGAGGTTCCTCAGGAAACTAACCATAGAACTCCCCTATGACCCAGCAATAGCACTGCTAGGAATTTACTCAAGGGATACAGAAATGCTGATGCATAGGAGCACATGTACCCCAATGTTCATAGCAGCACTCTCCACAATAGCTAAAACATGGAAAGAGCCTAAGTGTCCATCAACAGATGAATGGATCAAGAAGATGTGGTTTATCTATACCATGGAATACTACATGGCAATGAGAAACAATGAAATCTGGCCATGTGTAGCTACATGGATGGACCTTGAGGGTGTTATGCTGAGCGAAATAAGTCAGGCAGAGAAGGACAAATATCATATGTGTGCACGTATAGGAGGACTAGGAGGAACTTAACAGAGGACCAACCGGGAGAAGAAGGGGGGAAATGGTGGGGGAAAGGGAGAGAGGCAAACCATGAGAGACTCTTGAATGCTGACAAAAACTGAGGACTGATGGATGTGGGGGGGAGGAGGGATGGGCATGGAGGAGGGCACTTGTGGGGATGAGCACTGGGTGTTATGTGGAAACTAATTTGACAATAAACTATTTGTAAAAAAAAAAAAAAAAAAAGAACATTATCCTCTAGAATTAAAAAAAAAATGACTTAATACCAATTCTTCACAAATTTTTCCAAAAGAATATGGGAAAAGTGAACACTTCCCAATTCATTCTATGAGGGTAGTATTAGCTTGGTACTAAAATCATCATTAGGAAACTACAGACTCATGCCTTTTATGAATATATATGTAAAAATTCTCAACAAAATGGTAGGAAATTGACTCTAGCAAAGTATAAAAGTGATTATGCAACATGTTCAATTGAGATTTATCCCAGGAATACAAGGTTGGTTTAACATCCAATAATCAATTAATAAAATACTCTATTTCAATAGATTAAAGAAAAAAATCACATGATCATCTTCACAGACCAAAAGGAAGAAAAGAGGTTTAACAAAATCCAATGACCCTTTCATAATTAAAATATTGAACAAATTAGGAATAGAAGACTTCTTTGACTTGATACAGGACATCTATAAAAAAAATAAACACAACTAACATAAAAATTGATGGTGAAACACTAGATGCTTTCCCTCTAAGTTCAGAAGCAAGACAACGACATATGCTCTTGCCACTTCATCTCAACATTTTATTGGAGGTTCTAGCCAGAGTAATTAGCAAGAAAAAGAAATAAAAGGCATAAACGTTGGAAAAGAAGAAGTCAAACTAACTCTGTTTGTAAGTGACATACTCTTATATATAGATAACTCTAAGGAATGCACAGTGAAACATTAGAGCTACCAAGTTTAATGAATTCAGCAAGGCTCCAGGGTACAAGATCAATATACCAAGAAAAAAAAATCAATTCTCTTTATATACACTACAATTAAACAATCCAACAATGAAATTAAAAAAGTTATTCCAGCCACAGTAGCATCAAAAACAATGAAATAATTAAGAGTTAGCTTAACAAAAAAGTGCATGACATGTACTCTAAAAACTACAAAATACTGTTCAAATAAATTAAAGAAGACATGGAACGACATGCAGTGTTCATAGATCAGAAGACTCAATATTGTTAAGACGGCAATACTCCCCCAAATTACCTAGAGATTCAAACAATACCTACCAAAATCCCAGCTGGTTTATTTCTTTTCTTTTCTTATTTATTTATTTACTTATTTTAGAAATTAACAAGTTGAGGAGCACCTAGGTGGCTCAGTTGGTTAAGCATTGGCTTCAGCTCAGGTCATGATCTCACAGATCATGGGCTTGAGCCCCACATGAGGCTCTGTGCTCACAGCTCAGAGCCTGGAGCCTCCTTGGGATTCTGTCTCCCTCTCTCTTTTTTTAAAAATTTTTAATGCTTTTTTTTTTATTTGTTTCTGAGAGAGAGAGAGAGAGAGAGAGAGAGAGAGTGTGAACAAGGGAGGGTCAGAGAGAGAGGGAGATGCAGAATCTGAAACAGGCTCCAGGCTCTGAGCTGGCTGTCAGCACACAGCCCGATGCGGGGCTCGAACCCACAAACCATGAGATCATGACCTGAGGTGAAGTAGGACGCTTAACCGACTGAGCCACCCAGGTGCCCCTCTCCCTCTCTCTTTCTCCCTCTCCACCTGCTCAGGCTCTGTCTCTCGCTCTCTCAAAAATAAATAAATATTGAAAAAAAGAGTACATTTGAAGAAGCCAGAAATTAATAAATTGACCTTAAAATTCACTAGCATTATGACCGGTTCACAGTGCTGTGGAATAGAATTGAGAGTCCAGAAATAAACCCTTACATTTATGACCAACTGATTTGCAGCAAAAGTGCCAAGACAGGGCTTCTGGCAGAGTAGGAGGATCCTAACCTCACCTTCTCCCATGGATACAACTACATAACACTCACCTTAGTGTAAATAACCCAGAAAAAGACCTGACGGCTGTCAAGCCCACCCTCCATAGCTAAATGTAGAAAAGAAGCAGCATCAAGAAGAATAGGAAGGGTTGAGACTAGCACCTCCACTGGTGGGACTGTCCAGGGGAGGGAGGGACTTCTCAGGCAGGGGGAGGGGAGAGAAATGGCTTCTTACACCGGGGAGGCCACACAGGAAAGACAAATCCCCATGACATTTGGCTTTGAAAACCAGAGGGGCTGATGTTCATGAGTTCTTGTAACCAGCAAACTTAAAACCTGTTAATTGAAAAATCAGCAAGTTGGGCTCTGGGATAGCAAGAGAGGGAGGAAAAATGGAGTTCCCACCCTTAAAGAGACAGTACAACAAACAACTAAGGGGAAATACAGCATAGAAGCAGCACTCAGAAAAATGCCTGGGGCATAGAGTAGGGAGACTTGTTTACTAATCTCATAATATGTGCTAGAGGGGCAGGGATCTTTATGAGACTTTTCCAGGAACAAAGCATCTTGTCAGCACCATTTCTCCCCCAACCCCCAACCCCCAGCCTAAACAGGCCCTCGTGGTCACTCTTACCAAACTCGCTGAATCACAGCCATACCCTCACATTCCTCTGTGGACCTGCCCCTCTGGCCAGGCCTCAGCTCCTGGTCTCCTCCCACGGCCAACCAGCTCAACCTTGCTAATGTCCTGTGACCCACCGTCATCCTGCATGCTTTTGCTGATCTACCTGATCTACCTCCTCCAATACACTCTTGCCCAGAGCCCATCCAAAGTGGTACCACAAGCCTGGCAGTGTGCAGAGGAGCTCTCACAGGGGTCAGCACCATGCCAAAGTGATTCCTGCCTCGCAAAGAGGGAAAGAAAGATAATCACAAATGCAAGTCAGACTGTGGTCCCATCAGTGGGCTGGGGGCAGGAAACTAGTCTGACTACAGGTCCTGTTCACAAAAGATAGCTTCTCAGGGGACAAAGTAAGAAAAACACCCTGAATTCAATGTTTTGGCATGTCTGCCAAACGTCTGGTCTCGGTGAAGCCCAGGCAAACTCAGACTGGCCAACTAACAGTACAGGGACCAAACCCTGCCCACAACAGGCAAAGACAGCCACTGTAGATGACTGGACTAAGGGCAAAAATCACCCGGCCACAACAGCAGGACGCATGCACCACACACAAGAGGCACCCCTGAAATGCCATGTTCTGGGGAGCAGGGGACACTGCACCACAGGGCACTATAGGACCTCCCTTTCCTAAGGCCACTACTGTCAAGTCCAGAGACGTGGCTGACTTTCCTAACACACAGCATCACACAGTTAGACAAAATGAGGAGAGGAATGTCACAAATGAATGAATGGGACAAAGTCACAGCAAGAGAGCTAAATGAAATGGAGATAAGAAATATGCTTGATAGATGATTTAAAATATTGGCCATAAAGATACTCGCTGGAATTGAGAAGAGAGTAAAAGACACGGATGGCACCCTTAACAAAGAGATATAACACATAAAAAAGAACGAATCAGAGATGAAGAACTCAATAAATGAAATTAAAAACACACTAGAGGGAATATAGTAGACTAAAAGAAGCAGAATGGATCAGTGATCTGGAGTGTAATGAAAAGCAATCAAGCTGAACAGGAGGGAGAAAACAAAATGATAAAAAATGAAAAGAGACTTAGGGAACTCAGTGACTCCATCAAGCATGATAATATTACCAGTACAGGGATCCCAGAAGGAGAAGAGAGAGAATAGGGAGCAGGAATTTTATTTGAAGAAATAATAGCTGAGAACATCCTGAATCTGGGGAGGAAACAGAAATCTGAATCCAGGAGGCACAAAGAACCCCCAATAAAATCAATTCAAGGAGGTCTACACTGAGGCACACAGTAATTAAAATGGGAAAAAATATAGTGCTAAAGAGACAATTTTTAAAAGCAGTAAGAGACAAGAAAACATGCAAAGAATGTTACATGCAAAGAAACACAAAAACACCATAAGACTATCAGCTTCATTTGCAGCAGAAACTTTGCAGGCCAGAGAAGAGTGGCATGATATATACAAAATGCTGAAATGAAAAAATGTGTAGCTAAGAATACTCTATTCAGCAAGACTATCATTCAGAATATGAGAGAAAAAGAGTTTCCCAGAAAAACAAAAGATAAAGGAGTTCATGAACAGTTCTACAAGAAATGTTAAAGAGGACTCTTTGAGTGAAAAGGAGAGGCCATAAGTAGGACTAGGAAAAGAAGGAAACACAAAAGCAGTAAAAATAAGCATATATTCAAAAAGCAATAAAAAGATTCACAAAATAAAAGGATGGAAAGTATGATGTCATACATCTAAAACATAAGGAGGAAAAAAGTAAAGAATGGGTTCAAACTTAAGTGACCATTATGTAATATAGATTGCTATATGCTGAAGATGTAATATACAAACAGAATTATGAGCACAAATCAAAAACTGATAATAGATATGCAAACATTAAAGAGAAAGTAATCCAAGTATATCACCGAAGAAAACCAATCAATTGTGAGACAAAAAGCAAGAGAAGAATAGAACAGAGAAGAACTACAAAAACAACCATAAAAGAAGTAACAAAATGGCAATAAGTACAGACCTATCAATAAATGTAGTTTACTTTAAATGTAAATAGACTAAATGCTCTATTCAAAAGACACAGGGTGACAGAATAGATAAAAAATAAAAACAACTCACCTAAATACTGCCAACAAGAGACCCACTTGAGACCTAAGACACATTCAGATTGAAAGTGAAGGGATGAAGAAGCATCTATCATGTAATGAATGTGACAAGAAAGCTGGGGTAGCAATACTTATGTTAGACAAAATGGACCTTGAAACAAAGACTTTAACAAGAGACAAAGAAGGACTCCTATAATTATAAAGGGAACAATCCAAGAAGAAGATATAACAATTATAAATATTTATGGACCCAGCTTGGAGTTCCCAAATATATAAAGCAGTTAATAACAAACATAAAGAAAGTAACTGATAGTACTCCAATAACAGTAGGAACCTTTGACATCCCACTTACACTATTGGATACATATTCCAAACAGAAAATCAATAAGAAAACAGTGGCTTTGAATGACACATTGGACCAGATGGATCTAACAGATATATTCAGAACATTGCATCCTAATACAATAGAATACACATTCCCTTCAAGTGCACACAGAATATTCTCCAGAATAGACTACATATAAGGCCACAAATCAAGTCTCAATAACTTCAAAAAGATTGAAGTTTTACTATCCATCTTTTCTGACAACACAATGAAATTAGAAATAAGCCACAAGAAAAAGATCAGGATGCTGCACAAATATATGGGGGTCTAATAATATGCAATCAAATAATGAATGGGCCAACCAAGAAATCAAAGAAGAAATAAAAAATACAGGGAGACACATGAAAACAAAAATATAATGGTCCAAAATCTTTGGGAAACAGTAAAAGTGGCTCTAAGAGAATTTATAGCAATACAGCCCTACTTCAAGAAGCAAGAAAATACTCAAATAAACAACCTAACTTTATGCCTAAAGGAGCTAGAACAAGAACAAACAAAATTCTAAACCAGGAGGAGGAAGGAAATATAATAAAGATAGTAGCAGAACTAAATGACCTAGAACCTAAAAAACAAAACAAAACCCCAAAACAAAAACATAACAAAACTAGAACAGATCAATGAAACCAAGAGCTGGTTCTTTGAAAAGACAAACAAAATAGATAAGCCTCTAGCCAAATTCATTAAAAAAATACAAAAAGAAAACAAAAAGAAAAGAAAAAAATAGAGACAGAGAGGACTCAAATAAATAAAATCAGAAATGAAAGAGAAGAAATAATAATCAACATGACAGAAATACAATGGATTATAAAAATTATTATGAAAAATTATATGCCAACAAATTGGACAAGCTAGAAGAAATTTCTAGCAACATATAACCTCCCAAAACTAAGTTAGGAAGAAATGGAAAATTTTAACAGATCTATTACCAGCAATAAACTGAATCATTAACCAAAAAACTCCCAACAAACAAAAGTCCAGTGCCAGACAACTTCATAAGTGAATGCTGTAAAACATTTAAAGAACAGTTCATACCTATTTTTCTCAAACTATTCCAAAATACAGAAGGAGAAACACATCAGAATTCATTCTATGAGGCCAACAGTACCCTGATACTGAAACCAGATAACAACACTCCAAAAATGGAAGCTATAGGCCAATATCTCTGATGAACATAGATGGAATAATCCTCAAAATATTATCAAACTGAATCCAACAATACATTTAAAAAAAATCATTCACCACAATTAAGTGGGATTTATTCCTGAGATGCAAGGTTGTTCAAAATTCACAAATCAATCTATGTGATGCATTACATTAACAAGAGAAAAGATAAAACCCATATGATTTCAATAGATGCAGAAAAGCATTGGACAAAGTACATCAATTCATGATAAAAACTCTGAACAAATAGGTGTAGAGGGAACATACCTGTACATAATAAAGGCCATATATGAAAAACCCATAGCTAACATCATAACCAGTGGTGAAAAAATGAGAGCCTTTCCCTTAAGGTCAGAACAAGATAAAGATATACACTCCCACCAGTTTATTCAACGTAGTACTGGAAGTCCTAGCCACAGCAATCAGACAACAGCAACAACAACAAAAAAGGCGTCCAAATTGTTAAGTAAGAAGTAAAACGTTCACTATTGCAGATGACATGATACTATAGATATAGAAAACCCTAGGGGCGCCTGGGTGGCTCAGTCGGTTAAGCATCCAACTTCGGCTCAGGTCATGATCTCACGGTTTGTGGGTTTGAGCCCCACATCGGGATTTGTGCTGACCGCGTCGGGCTCTGTGGTGACAGCTAGCTCAGAGCCTGGAGCCTGTCTTTGGATTCTGTAACTCCCCCTCTCTCTGACCCTCCCCTGCTCACGCTGTCTCTATCTCTCTCTCAAAAATAAATAAAACATTAAAAAAATTCAAGAAAACCCTAAAGAGTCCACCAAAAAAACAACTAGAACTGATCAATGAATTCAATAAAGTCAAAGGATAGAAAATCCACACATAGAAATATATTGCATTTCTTTATACCAACAGCCAAGCAGCAGAAAGAGAAATTAAGGAAACAATCCCATTTACAATTATACCAAAAATAATAAAATACCTAGGAATAAACTTAACCAAGGAGGTAAGAGGCTTATACTCTATAAAGTATTAAACATTGATGAAAGGTCTTCATGATGACACAAACAAGTGGAAAGACATTCCATGGTCATGGATTGGAGAAACAAGTATTGTGAAAATATCCCTACTACCCAAAGCAATCCTCAGATTTAATTGAATCCCTATCAAAATAACAACATTTTTCACAGAACTAGAACAAACAGTCCTAAAATTTGTATGGAGCCACAAAAGACCTCAAATAGCCAAAGCCATCTTGAAAAAGAACAAAACTGGAGGTATCACAAACCCACATTTCAAGATACGCTACCGAGTTGTAGCAATCAAAACGGTATGGCACTGGCACAAAAACAGATGCCTAGATCAACAGAACAGAAGAGAGTTAGAAATAATCCCACAATTATATGATTAATTAATCTTTGACAAATGAGGTAAGAATATGCAAAGGGAAAATGTCTCTTCAGCAAATGGCATTGGGAAAACTTGACAGCTACATGCAAAAGAATGAAATTGGACCAGTTTTTCACACCAAACACAAAAATAAGAAACTCAAAATAGACTAAAGACCCAAATATGACACCTGAAACCATAAAAACCCTAGAAGAAAGCACAGACTGTAATTTCTCTGACATCGGCTTTAGCAACGTCTTTCTAGATATGTCTCCTGAGGGAATGGAAACAATAGCAAAAATAAACTATTGGGACTACATCAAAACAAAAAGCTTCAGCACAGTGAAACAAACAGATAGCAAAACCAAAAGACAACCTACTGAATGAAGGAAGATATTTGCAAGTAACATACCTGATAAGGTTGGTATCTAAAATATGTAAAAGGCTTAAACAACTCAGCACCCAAAAACAAATAATCCAATTAAAAATGGGCAGAAGACATGAATAGATATTTCTCCAAAGAAGACATACAGATGGTCAAAAGACACATGAAAAAAATGTTCAACAACATTCATCATCAGGGAAATGCAAATCAAAACTATAATGAGATACCACTTCATATGTAAAAACAGGTGTCGGTGAGAATGTGGAGAAAAAGAAATCTTAGTGTGCTGTTGGTAGTAATGCAAACTAGTGCAGCCACTGTGGACGACCATATGGAGGTACCTCAAAAAATTAAAAATAGAACTACCATATGATTCGGTAATTCCACTACTGGGTATACCCAAAGAATACAATAATTCAAAATTCATGTTTATTGCAGTATTGTTTATAATAGCCAATATATAGAAGGAGCCTAACTGTCCACTGGTAAATAACGTATAAAAAAGATGTGAGATTATATATATATTATATATATATATATATAATATATATATATATATGTGTGTGTGTGTGTGTGTGTGTATATATATATGTCTACACACACACACACACACACATAGTGGAATAGTACTCAGCCATAAAAGAGAATGAAATCTTGCCATTTGCAACAACATGGATGAATCTAGAGTATGATGCTAATTGAAATAAGTCAGTCAGAAACAGACAAATACTATATGATTTCACTCATATGTAGAATTTAAGAAACAAAACAGATGAATCAAGAAAATAGACAATCCAAAAAACAGACTCTTAACTATAGAGAATAAACTAATGGTGACCAGAGAGGAGGTGGATGAGGGAGATGAGTGAAATTGGTGACAAAGATTAAGAGTACACTTATGATGAGCACTGAGTAATGTATAGAATTGTTGAATCATTATGATGTACACCTGAAACTAATATAACACTGTATGTTAGGTATACTAAATTTAAAATGAAAAATAAGTAAATAAATAAATAAATACAATTAATCTTCACATCAGAAAACAAAATATACCAAAATAATTTAGTGGGAACAGAACAGTCTATATAATGAATGGTTCTAGGGCAACAGGATTTCCACATGCAAATAAATAAAGTTAGATTTCCATTAAGACTATCTAGAAAAAAAAGACTCAAATGGAATCTTAGAATAAAATACAGGATTCAGTCATTATTACACTGGATTAGGTGAAGGCTTCTTAGATGTAACATCAAAACATATGTGACAAAACAAAACAAAAAATAAACTGGAAATCATGAAAATTTTAAACTTTTGTTCTTCAAAGAACACAATCAAGAAAGTGAAAACATAACCCATTGATTAGGAGAAAATTTTTGCACATCATATGTCTGATAAAAAAAGCTTGTATCCGGAATACCTAAAGAGCTCTTACAACTCAATAATAAAATAACAAATAATGCAATTAAAAATGGCAAAGAACCTAACTGACATTTCTCCAAGAAAGAAATATATATGGTCAATTAGCATATGCAAAGATACTCAATAGCATTAGCCATTAGGGAAATGCAAATAAAAACCACAATGAGATACCACTTCAAATTCAGTATGGCCAGAATCAGAATAAACAGTTAATGACAAGTGTTGGTGAGGATGTGGGAAAATTGGAACTTGCCTCATACATTTCTCATAAGGATGTAAAATGGCATAGCACGTTTGGAAAAGAATCTGGTAGTTACTCAAAATGGGTAAACATAGTGTAACCGTATGACCACATGCACTGCTAGGTATATCCGTAAGAGATGCGAGAATATACATTCACATAAAAAATTTTACATGGACTATTCATTTTAACAAAAACATGGAAACAATCCAAATGTCCATCTACTGATGAACAGAAGAATACAATATTCCAAACAATGAAATATTGTTCTGCAATAAAAAGAAATTTAAAGCTGATACATGCTACAACATGGATGACCCTTAAAAACATTATGATAACTGAAAAAAGCCAGTCATAATAAATCATATATTGTATGATTCCATTTATATGAAATGTTCAGAGCAGGTAAAAGTATAAAGATAGTAAGTAGGTACTTGGCTGCCGAAGACTGAGGGGATTTGAAGGAAATGGGGCGTGACCGACAATGGGTATAAGGTTTCTTTTGTGAGTGATGCAAATGTTTTAAAACTGATTATGGTGACAGGTGCACAGCTCTGTGAATACGCTAAGAACAACCAAACTGTAGAATTTTAAAAAATGAACATGACACAAACTCCTTCACTCATTTTATGCCCAGAGTACCAATTATAAGCTTCTTAATCAAGTTGTTTGACATGTCAATGAAGAAAATTCTTAAGGAATCAGCTGTCTCATTTTTCTTAGCCAGTTCCCAAACAGAGGCCAAAAGATGGGGGTTTGAAGAGAAACTCCAAGGAGTAAAGAGAGAGAAGAGCTGGTACGTAATTAAATAGGAGTGTGTGTGTGCACTCGCGTGCTCATACATGCACATGCTCATGGCACCCTAAAAAATGAATAATGAAACCTAGTGATTAAGAGTTAGAACTGTTTTTTTTTCTTCTCATTGTTTTTAAAATCAATCCAAAGTTGCTTTAGAAGTTAGCTGCCATATTTGTAAACTCAGTTCATTTGTTTACACTTCATTACTTTTGGACTCCATGTTTTCATCCTCAGCAGAGGAATTTTGAAATTAACTCTGGTTTTCCACTGTGTTAATTAAGCACTTTTCATGTACTATCTCTTTTCATCTTTAAACAACCCTACTAAGTAAGTCCTAACGTTTTTCCCCAGTTGTGAGATGAGGAAACTGAGGCATAAGAAAGTTAAGAAACATGCTGAAGGTCACGCAGTGAGAACAAATGTGCTCGTGAAACGTTAGTTAGTACACAAGTCAGGTATGATCTCAACTCTTCTTTGTTAGGAGGCGTACTGATGTTTGGCTTTTGGGGACCCTCTCCTGATATTTTCTGGATAAGCTCTGTTGAGACCATTGCAGTGTGGTCTCTCCCGTCTCCAAATCATTCCTACCCCACAGGAATATATCAAATAGCAGAATGATGGCAGTCACTCTATCTTGTTTGGATGATCACTTTTCCTTGAATTCAGGAAAAAAACCTACTGAATATCAGAAGCAGAAACAAACAAACAAAAAATGGCCAGCAGGATAGGACATGTTGGAGATTCGAAGCCAAAAAAGAAAGTAAACTTGGTTTAATCCATTCCTAAACCTGGATTTTGAAATCTCCTCCTACTCAGTGTGGTCAGACAAGAACATCTCGTGTGAAGGAGGCAGAGGACTGAAGCCTGCTGAGACCTTTGCACATTTGCTCATGTGCTTATTCCTTCCCTACGTATCCACATATCTACGTGCCAGGCACTGTCAGCGAGCAAAATAAACATGGTCTTTGTCCTATGAAGCTGGAAGGATAGAGGGGAGGCAGCACTAAACAAACACCTTTAATTATGTAATTTCCATTATGGTAAGTGCTGTAAAGAAATCTAGGGTGCTGTGAGATCATAAGGAGGGAAACCCAACCTGACCTGAGATGCCAAAAAGAACTTCCCTGAGGGCGAGGCACTTACACAGATTTTCCAGATCAAAAGAGGAAGATCTGGGGTCCCTGGGGAGCTCTGTTGGTTAATTGTCCAACTCTTGATTTTAGCTCCCAGGTCACCATCTCTTGGGTCCGTGGATTCAAGCTCCACACCAGGCTCTGCAAAGACAGTGTGAAGCCTGCTTGGGTTTCTCTCTCTCTCTCTCTCTCTCTCCTGCTCCTCCCCTGCTTGTTTGCCCCCCCTTTCTCTCTCTCTCAAAATAAATAAATAAACTTAAAATTTTTTTCAAATAAAAAAAGGAGAAGATCTGAAGCCTGTAGGTTAGAAAGAAAAAAATTTTTTAAGACATTAAATAGACCAACAAAGAGAAGTTAGGCCTAAATATTGGTCTGAATTATAGAAATGATTGAACTTGAGAATATTTTTTAAAAAGTATAGGTTAATACTTTTCAAATATATATTATAGCATAAATAAATGTGATCAGAGATCACACAAACTTATTTTAAGGGCTAGATAGAACTCATTAGAATTACTCAATGGAATTCCATTAATATCTAAAACAAAATTTAAAAAGATAATATCCTTCAAAAGAATCTGGGCCTGACAATAAGCTATGCATAAACTAGATGCTCCATAAACACTTTCTGAGAGGATGATGGCAGCACCCCCTTCTTACGTGACTTTTACCACTAACACAGTGTAATAGTTTAGTGAGCAGTCCTTCACACCAGTGCAATAGTAAATGTCAGCTCAATCGCCATTAAATTGCCTCAAATTTTCACTTAACAATGACATGCTAGAGTTTACGTTAAATGAAGAAAAAATGTTTCAAAATTAATCTGCTTAAAAATGCTTTGTGCACCATTCGTAGGAAAAAATAAGCCTGAATGGGAATTTATTTCTAGAATTATGAACAAGTTTCAAACTTAATAAATATTTCTTTGTTTCACTTACTAACAAAAAGGGACAACTTTAGTCTGCTAGTTTTAAGTAGTTCAATATCAATTATCCAATGTTTGAACCTACAAAAATCAAAGGAAATAGTTTCTGGGACCCTTTGTACAGGGCAAATGAAATGTGTTACTAGGAGACGATGTGCTTAAATTATAGACTTTCTCTCTCTCCCCCCTCTCCTTCTCTTTCTCTCTTCATGTCTCTGTTTCTCTGTCTCTCTCTCTACACACACATACACACACACACACACACACACACACACGTGTGTGTTTTTATTTCCAAGATGAACAACTTTTGTTTTCAGCCCTGATAACTGTTCGTTTTCACTTGTGCACCTGACGTGTAGTTGTTTTTTTTAAATTCCCAAACAAGCTTTGATACAAAATATATTGTTCTGCCCACCACTTATTTCAGCTTAGACAGTAACATGAGCCATAATGAGCTTTCGGTGCACTTGTTTTTCGTGAATTCATAAAGCAAATCCAAACTGAGACTCAACCAGGGATTGTGAAGTACACATCTGAAACACACCAAACATACACGCAAGTGTCACTCTTAAATGGCACACACAGGAGCCGCCTGCAGGTTCCAAACACGTCATAACATATAGTAACGCTAATTATTAACTAGAAACTCTCCCAGTCCCATTTTGTGCCCCTGTAAGTGCTTGACGATTATGAAGGAATTACTTAAACGTTCTGCTCTGGAAGAAGCAGAGAGACACCAAGAAGCAAGAGGTGTACACAGTGTATTAGAGTTCTGAGAGCTGAATGACCCACAGTTAATTATTCAGCAATCTCGAATAGATTATCAGTGGGAAAGAAAGAACCTCTTTGCTCAGTCAGTGCTCAAGGATACATCATTCAAAGTGTATGCAAAACAAAACATCTGTGTTCATAAACAGTGGCATTCATAAACCGCAGACACAAAAATAAAAAATCAGGAGGTATCTCTGGGAAAGGTTCCCATTTATCTTAACAGTCTCCCTTCCTTGCTCTGTGCCATGGAGCCAGGGCCATGGCAACAGTTTGCTTCCCATCTTTCCACCAGGCTCTTGCAAAGGGGAAGTTCTCAGGGTTCCTTGGCTGGCTGGCTCTCGAAGGTTACTGCCATGCTCCCTGGCCAAGAAGCTTTTCGAACCCTAGGCATTAACTGACGCACTGAAACACTGCTAGGTTGGGTATGAGACTTTTTTTTTTTTTAAAAATAAAGTTTATTTATTTTGAGAGGGAGACGGTGTGAGCAGGGGAGGGTTGGAGAGAAAGAAAGAGACAATCCCAAGCAGGCTCTATGCTGTCAGAGCAGAGCGTGGATGGAGGGCTTGAACTCATGAATCGTGAGCTGAGCTAAAATCAAGAGTCAGCTGCTTAACAGACTGAGTCACCCAGGTGCCCTGGATAAAAGGCTTTTTTAATTGCAGAACTCGGGACTCTATTTTCATGGAGAACATTGTCACACTATCAGGTTCTTTTTCTTTCTTTCTTTTTAATTATTTTTTAAATGTTTATTTATCTTCGAGAGACAGAGGGACAGAGCTAGAGCAGGGGAGGAGCAGAGAGAAAGGGAGACACAAAATCTGAAGCAGGCTCCAGGCTCTGAGCTGTCAGCACAGAGCCCAACATGGGGCCTGAACCCATGAACTGGGAGATCATGACCCGAGCCAAAGTCAGACGCTCAACCAACTGAGCCACCAGGCGCCCCTACCAGGTTCTTTTTAATTCTTTGATTGTTACTGGCATAATTACCCAGGAATACTACTATGCAATCAGTAGCCCATTCTAAAAGCTATATCCTGTTTCATTGTGCTGTCAGAAGAGAGGAGATAGACTGGAGAAGTTTTCAGGTCTGATAAAAGAAGAAGAAGCATGCAGAAAATGTTACCTGCAAATTCATATATTTCACACCCAGGCAGGATGTTTCCATTTAGTATTCTATTAAAAGCTGAGTAATTGCAATACGAAAGTGTGAACACAAGATTGAAAAATAACAACTAACAGCATATCATTCCATAAGGAGTAAAAAATGAAAAGTAAATTAACTGAGCGTTAGCAAGTATCAATATCCTGGTAATATAAAACCCATCAGAACCCATGTGTGTAATACTGCTTCAAACAACTAGCTGCAAATGGAAATAAAATGCATTCACTTAACGTTTGAAGATTTTAAGGTCAGGGAATTGGTATTTGTTCATAGCAAAAAGGCAGTGATGACTCAGCTCTTTCAGATAGACGTGCAAATTTGTTATACTTATCATCTGTGTCTCATTATCTTATGGTTCCTGCAACGATCGCAGCTTTTAATTTCCTGAACGTACTTAAAACCTCAACCACAATGTGAGATGTTATGGTATTTCATTTTAAGGTAAAAAAAAAAAAAAAAAGTAGGTGTTCAAAAATGGACAGCACTCTGTTTACTTGACCAATATACCTAAGGAAATAAATTTAGGTAGATATGAGAGATGTTAGCCCCAAGCCTTATCAGGATAAAGGAAATTGGACAGAGCCACCGAAAGGGGAAACCAGTAATATTAAGGGTGGCTAAACACATACCCATGTTTAGTCATGGGCATATAGGAAACTTGCCTCAAAAATGAATCAGCAAGAAAAGTAAACGGTTGCCTTTTCCATTTTAAAGGTAATCGAAAAACCAGTAAATCATTTTTTGATTAAATAATGTGACTCACATACAAAGACAAGATTATAATAACGTATAGTACAAAAAATATGAGGGCAGTTTTAATCACGTGGTATTCAAAAGGATTCTAGACACTCGAATTGTTTATCTCACAGTTAAATACATGTTTAAAATATAGTTCTGCTTGGTTAATTTGTTTTAAGACTGAACAGCAAAGCAGTAATTATCCCTTCATATATGCAAGAAATTCCTAAATATTTGCTTCAAAGCTGGCTTGGAAACAGTGGTGGGGAACCAGATAAAGATCCTTAAGAAGCTAAAATATTGTTATTAACCAAATGTTATGTTAAGTTTTCTCTAAAAGTTACTTTTAGGGGAACCTGTGTGACTCAGTCGGTTAAGCATCCTACTTCGGCTCAGGTCATGATCTCATGGTTCATGAGTTCGAGCCCCCCCATTGGGCTCTCTGCTGTCAGCTAGGAGTCTGCTTCAAATCCTCTGTTCCCTCTCTCTCTGCCTCTCCCCCATTTGTGCTTTCTCTCTCTCTCAAAAATAAACAGGAAAAATATAAAAGTTACTTTAAAAATTAAAATTAATCAATGTAATAGCTGCCATGCTTCCTTGCTCGAACGAATAATAGATTAAATCAGCTGGTTGCATGAGTTGGAGTGAGCCATTTCCCCTCTCCCTGAGTCTCCTCTTCATCAGCCACCCTGCCCCACGCACCAGGGTGGAAGAGGAGGAGGTGAGAGACTACAGGAGAAATAATGGGTTTCCGTGGGAAAATAGCGCATGGTAAAGTCCAGTGAGTACTTTCACTGATCACCAACAAAAATCCCTAACATCACAGAAAATGCACTTCTACCAAAAACACAAATGGGCTCTCTCACTGAAAGCTTTTCCACCAAGAGACACGAAACATTACCACAGACTACACAGGTGAAAATGAAGGACACTGGTGGGATGTGATTATAGGTTCCACCTCTCCATTGCTAATGGCGGGGTGGCTTGGAGTGGAGTGCATGAAGACCTAGGAAGCTGCTAGAGTAATATCATCATGTAATATCATCAGGGGAGGGTCACCGTTATATCTTCCATTCCCCCCGCTTCACCATCCACTCGGGAAGGGGTACCCACAGTGAACCAAATGATAAGAAATCGAAGTGAAGTATGGTCCTTCCCACTCCTGTCTGCTCCAAAGCCCACACAAACTGAATGAGAACCAGGCTTGGGACTCACAGGCAGGTCTGAGTTGTGAGCCAACTGGTCGACCACCTTGAGTCTCAGTTCCCTCAACTCTAAAATGTGATTTAAGGGGCGCCTGGGTGGCTTAGTCGGTTAAGCGTCCGACTTTCGCTTAGGTCATGATCTCACGGTTCGTGGGTTCGAGCCCCGCGTCGGGCTCTGTGCTGACTGCCAGCTCAGAGCCTGGAGCCTGTTTCAGTCTGTGACTCCCTCTCTCTCTGACCCTCCCCTGCTCACTCTCTCTCTCTAGAAATAAATAAAAAAAAAACCTTAAAAAAAATTAAAAAAAAATAAAATGTGATTTAATAACAGCAACTTCACAAAAGTGTGGTGAGGATTCAATGAAACCATGCATATAAAGCAGGTAACAGAATGACTGACACGGAGAAAGCACTCAACAAATGGAAGCGCTTTCATTATTGTTATTATCGTCTTCAGCAAATGTTTGCTCCTCGGTAAGCTGGAAAGGACAGGTGAGAGCAGCTCAGAGCAGACCACCTCCCCTGCCTGGAAGAGCTCTGGGTGACGCCTATGGGGTGCCAGGTCTCTAACCTAGAGACCTTTCCATTTTCCTGCAAGACAAGTTGGTGGCACTCCAGTCCTGGTCGGAGGAGGGATGATGGCACACTCCCACAACAGATGAGCCTGGAAGGGATGATGCGGCTCCATCCCAGACAAGAACAGACTTTTCTGATTGGTAATTTTTTAAAGATAAAACTTCATCAGGAAGCTCTGGGGACAGAATTAGGAGGCACAAACAATGGCAGTAACAAAACTCGCACAACTGGTTTGACCAAGAGAAAACACCGTGATGCTGTCTGTCTTGACTTTAACAGAAATAAGTAAATAGGAATGGAGTTGAGTACTGGGAAGCAGTCCCCAGTGGCTGACAGGCTAATGGGGGGAGAAAGCAGAAGCCTCGTCACATGGTTAACTCATTCAGCTTCGAAATGAAGAGCACAGGAGTTGACGGTTAAAAGGATGACACTCAGCGCTCAATGAATTTCCAGTCTGCCCCACTCCAGTGTGCTTCCCTGGCCCGTCACCCCTTCCAGAACCCTATGCCTGCACACCCTGCAAGGAGCATTACAAACTGATCCCTGAACCCTGGCCCCAAGGCTGGGGTCACTCAGGCTCGTGTCCAGCCTCTGCCACTTCACAGGTGGTGCCTTTGGTAAGAATTACTCTCCGCAAGTTTTAGCTTTCACATTTGCAAAACAATAATAGCAGCAATTTTCTTGCATGAGGTTTACTTTTTGTGATGTATACAGAGTACAGAGAGTAACCTGAAGTCATTTCAACCATTAGTATGCCGTCTGTACCACTCAGAAGGGGGTTTCTCTGAATTTCCAATATTGGTCCCCTCTGCAGTCTTTCTTTCCCATGGCACCCTCTCCTTTTCTTCAATATAGACACTAATGTGTGTACAGGAAAGTACCCTTTCCCCAGATGCTAGAATGGCTGAGGGCAGAGATCACTGCTCTGCAAGGCCATGCCCACAGCTGGTAAGAGTCAGTGCCTGGTAAATACAGTGGGATGAGACCCAATGACCCCAGCCATGGCACAGCCTATCCCAGAGGTCAGGCAAGGATGGTCATGGGTAGTCCGGATGGCCTCCTTTGACGCACAGGCTGCCGATGTATCCCCACGGCAGGAAGAGGCAGGATTGCTTCTGTCACTTAGAGTCAGGACTTGTCAAGTCCGTCTTGTCTATCAGACAAGGTGGCATGCAGGAGTTCAAAAGAAGATAAAATTCAGGCTTCTGCCTGTTAGGAAGTTCATGGCTCAGATTCTGAGAGTGGGAGTTGGTGGGAGAACATATTAACGATGCTGGAGGCATTGGGGAAAGCTTCACAAATTGAACTTTACACACCAAGCATGTGCCATGGGCCAGGCACTGTGTTTGGCACTTTACACACTCATCTCATTTCCATCTTCATACACACCTTGTAGGAAGCACTGCATTTACGGATGAGGAAAACCAAGTTCAGAATATTTATATAGCTTGTTTACGAGCACTTAGTTTGTAATAACAGCACCCAAATTAGAACCCAGACTGCCTCACTCTGAGTCCTCCACTCCAACCATATGGGACCTGAGCAGTTCCTCCACTTGTCTGAGGAATGCGGGTGCCTTGCCAGTAAGGGGTGCAGGGGAGCACAGACCAGACCTCCTGAAGCCCCATGCCACTGCGAGTGGCAGGGTGAGATGGTGTAGAATGGGTATATGCTAGGGCAGCGAACGCCAAAATCCCCACCTACAGTTTAAGTCATGGAAGGAAACAGTGATGTGGTTATGAAGCCCAGCATGGTTTAACTTGGGGGAAAGACTGTGGGACTGGAGGCCACCCACGGAGGATTATGAACTAATCACCCACAAAAAGGACAATTCTCGTGGCATTGATTTCTTCATGATTCCCAGCTTAGAATGGTAGGTGTAGAAGATATTAAAGTATCATTAAACATAATGAAGTTTGTAAGGTTGATCTGCACTCCTCAAGCACAAAGTCCTAATAAAGAAAAAAACAGTCCCTGACCAGCAAATTGGCCCCTATATCTTAATATTCTCTGTTTCACAAAGCTTTTTTGAACATTTTACTCTCTATTCAGCAGTGTTCCTCTGGGAGATATATTCTGGCGGGAATACGGGAAGCTCATCAGGGCAGCTGATGGACACACGCACAGAACTGAACAGAACCCTTGAGCATACGTGAATACGGAGGGGGACCTCAAGGAAATATGTATACGATATCCATTTTATTGTCAATGAAAACTGTGTTGGCCTCCTCCACATAAGAGAATTCTGATGCATATCACAGCATTTTCTTTTTTTCTTTTTAATTTACATTCAAGTAAATGTGAGTAGTGTAGTGTCCTGTACTATAGTGTAGTATTGGTTTCAGGAGTAGAAATTCAATGACTCCCTTACATATAACACCCAGTGCCCATCCCAAAAAATGCACTCCTTAATGTCCATCGTCCATCTAGCCCATCTCCCCACCTAACCCCTTCCATCAACCTTGTTTGTTCTCTATCATTAGGAGTCTCTTATGGTTTGCCTCCCTCTCTATTATTTTTTAATGTTTGTTTATTTTTGAGAGAGAGCAAGAGACAGAGTGTGAGCAGGGAAAGAACAGAGAAAGAGGGAGACACAGAATCTGAAGCAAGGCTCCAGGCTCTGAGCTGTCAGCACAGAGCCTGATGCAGGGCTTGAACTCATGAACCTCGAGTTCATGACCTGAGCTGAAGTCGGAGGCTTAACTGACTGAGTCACCCAGGTGCCCCTTTCCTCCCTCTGTTTTTATCTTATTTTATTTTTCCTTCCCTTCCCTTATGTTCATCGGTTTGGTTTCTTAAATTCCATATAGGAGGCATATCACAGCATTTTAAATATAAGTGGTCGGAAGAGTATTTTAGACTAAGCATTGAGGAAAAAATTGTTTTCAGGATGCAGAACGTGAGAATCTAGTCCATGTGAAAACAGAGATCTTGGACTAGCTGAAAGTCTGGGGGGCAAATGATGTTAAAAGCCTAAACCGTGCCTCTTTTTGCTACTCTACATCCAATGTAGTTACTGAAGTGCAATCTGACGAGCTGCTCAAAGGTGTTCAATTTCACAAACATGGAGTAAACATGGGCTATGTCCAAAGCTTGGTGTTAGCTGCTGTCACAACCCAAAATGAAGCAAGACCTGGGTGCATGAAGAGATCAATGAGACAGGAGCAGATCCCAGTGAGGGAGAATTAAGAAGCTGTCAAACCAAATGTCTACTGATTTAAATTCAATCTATACCTGTTTTTTTTTAAGTTTATTTATTTATTTTGAGAGAGAGAGAGAAAGCACAAGCAGAGGAGGGATAGAGATAGAGAAGGATAGAGAGAGAATCCCAAGCAGGCTCCACACTGAGTGTGGAGGCCGATGCAGGGCTCAAGCTCATGAACCGCGAGATCAAGACTTGAGCCGAACTCAGATGCTTTAACCAATTGAGCCACCCAGGAGTCCCCTCAGTCTATACATGTATGAGAAACACAGCACTTCCGAAATTCCAACTCCTTGTTGAAATTGAGGCCCGGTTTTCTTTCATGGGGCTCTAATAAAAAGCAAAAACCTTTTACTGAAATGACCAAGGAATTAACCTTGAGAACTGCAGATGAACAAACACAGTTCATTATTCTCCTGTCGTTTCGAGTTTGATGAGTTGAGGGTTCTTGGCCTAATTGATTCATCCACAGTCTAGTCATTTGGAAGGAAGCAGAAGTTACAATGGAATTGCACAGTCCTGGAAATGCTTTTCCCAGGGCAGCATGTGACAAGCATACAGCCACCGCAGGGGAGACCGGCAACAGCAGAGGGCTGGAGTGAGCCTGCAATTCTCACTAATGACTTGGAAGCCCAGTGAAGCTTACCTTAACTTCAGGAATTACTGAGACAACATGAGCCATTGCAACATGTCTTCTGTACAGTTTGTCTGATTAGCAAAGTTTGGGTTAATGATTTATCACCCCATCTCACAGTGTGCACACTGAAAGTAATGAAGTCTTTGCAATATGAACTTTCCTGATAACACAAGGCTATTAAATCTTTGTTGAAAAGCATGTAGAAGCTGCCAGGATGATTACTTTTATTTTTTGGCTGATACCTTGGCGGTGCCAACAAATAAATTAAATGGAAATTCCCCAACACTGGGTCCACTGAGTCTTTTGTTCGAAGGCTCAGAAACCTTGCTCTATATTCTTCTTCTTTTTGTTTTTTTTTCCTAATAAACCCAACAATAAACATCTGTGATACTTCTATTAAGGAAGAAGCCACATTGGGCTGGAGTGGATTACAGTGGCTGTTTAACAATGAGAAAAGTAAGCAGAGTGGGGTCGAGCTGAATGGCAAACCCTTTTCAGGAACACCGAGTGGCAGTGCATCTCCATCTCTTAGATGTGCCATATGCTTTATCCACACTTATATCCCTAAATATTATTGCAGAAACATGGCCATCAGCCAGTGAGGCCTGAGGGAGGGAGGTGAACAGCACTGACTCAAGAGTCACGGGGGTGGGTTCAAATCCTGACACCTCCTCTCATTATCTATCACCTTGAACAGGCTAACTAAGCTGACTGTGCCCATCTCATCTCCTCATCTGCAAAACCATGATAAAGGGGGATGTGAACATTAAATAAAATAATACACATAAGCTTGGAGGACTGTGCCTTGTACACAGTATGAACTCAGTAGATGTAAGCTATTATTCTTACTGAGGGAGAAGCAGAATCAAATGTGTTCTAAATACCTGGCTGGAAGCAGCCCAGATTTGTCTTCCAAAGCCCCATATTCACAGGCCAGCAGGGTTTAAGAGCTGGCTGTTTTGGAATGAAAAACTGGGTGCAGTGTAATTTCTTTTATGTGAACTTTCAGAGGCAATCAAGGCTTGGCACGGATGGTGTGAATACCAACCCTAAGCTGTTTTGCAGAAGGATAAACAGGGAAAGGTAGCCCTGTGAACTATAAACGTTTATTCTACATGGACCAGATTCCATTCTAAGATTCTACACATTTATTCATGCCCCTTCCTCCAACTTTATATCCCTTGCCATTCTCCTCAGACTATTTCCCCACAACTCTCTCTCTCTCTCTCTCTGTGTTTTCTTCTTTGAAGATGCCTGCTTGGAATGACTTCACTGGTCTTTACACACATGTCCACTCTTGCACTCACCTCCACCTTCTTCTCCTCACAGCTACCAGGGGATCTTTAAAAACAAAAAACCTGAGGACTGATGGGTATGGGGGGGAGGGGAAGGGTGTGACGGGCATGGAGGAGGGCACTTGTGGGGATGAGCCCTGGGTGTTATATGGAAACCAACTTGACAATAAACTATGAAAAAAATAAAATAAAAATTAAAAACAAAAAACAGTTGGTTTTTGAGGCACCTGCATGGCTCAGTCAGTTAAGCATCTGACTCTTGATTTCAGCTCAGGTCATGATCTCATGGTTGTGAGATCCAGCCCCACATCTGGCTCTGGGCTGACAGCACGGACTTCTAACTGCTTGGGATTCTCTCTCCCTCTCTTTCTGCCCTTTCCCTGTTCACTCTCTCTCTCAAAATAAACATTAAAAAAAAAGAAAAAAGGTTGGTTTGCATCAATCACTCCCTACTCGAAACCTTCTGGCTTCCTGTTGCACTGACAGTAAAATCCAAACTCCCATGTGCTCTGGAGATCCTTCCCTCCCCTTCTCCTGTCCCAGCAGCTTTCCCTCCAGCTCAAGTCTTTTGCATTTGTGTTCTCTTTCCTGGCGTTCTGCTTCTCTGTTTTCCCACGGCCTGCTCCTTCTGACCATTCAAGTTTCAGCTAAAACCTCACCTCTGCTGCGGCCTTTCCTGGCCACCTTCCCTCCTGTAGATCATGATGCACTCACTTGGTCTATCATTCTCTTTCCTAGTTGTCTACCTGATTTGTTTCCAGCAACTATGACCCTTTGATAGGCTCTTGTTTCTTTTTTGTTTGTGTCTATTGTCATTCTATCCTCACATACACACTCAATGAGAACAGAAACTTGCTTGGCTTCCTTATTATGTCTTCTGCAACACCACTTCACCCCTAACAGGCACTCCATGGTTACTGAAGGAATGAACAAATGAGTGAGCACGTGAGTGGATATATAACTCTAAGGAGTTCTTTGAGGTCTAGCTTAGTAGCCCCTGTTCTATGAAGCCTTCTCCAATGGCTTTACCTAATCTGAACTCCTAATATACTTACTATCAAAATATAAACATAGTTATCCTATTCCAGCTGTAGAAATGTCTTCTCTCCCCAGCTGGCTTTTAACTCCCTTGAGAGCAGCAACCTTGACCACACCAAGCTGTGCAAGTCAGGAGGGCTCAGATATTCATGGACTTAACTTGGAAGAGAGGCTTCTTGGGCCTCACTAAGCATCTGTATACTCTTAATTTAGGAACAATTCCAGAAACTCAGCAGTTTCTGACAAGAGCAAGTGATAGCTAAGAATAAGAGGTAAGGAAGACAGCTATAAAAAGAAAAGGAGGAGGTACAACCGTGGGGAGGGGGACGGCATTTCATGGTGAGGGCCAACACTCTACCTACCGCAACCATACTAAGGTGTCATGAAAGCTACCTTCTTTATAGCACAGTGTGATCCTTGATGTGCTTAATGATCATGATTAGTTTTAGAAGGCCCAGGAAAGTATCATATGTCCTGGAAAAGGTTACAATCAAAGACAGTTCTTAGAGGTAGACTCACTTAAAGGTATAGATTTCGGTCATCTAGATTTCCCCCCTTTGGGTAAGGCACCTCTTTCCTAATGAGGTCAAATAAATAAGGCATTCTTATGTTGTATGCTTAGCATAGGACTGGACACGTAATTTTACTGATGGTACTATTTATTTGGTAAGCCAGCTTTGAATGTGTAATTTAATTTCTGCAATCACCAGGTCCTGTTGCTAAGAGACAATAGTTTGGTCTGATATTTACTGGGATAGTGATGGGGTGATGTTTGGTGCTTGGGACGTCTAAAATTCACTTATACTAATGTTTCTGCCTGGGATAGCAAGATCATTCCCTTGGGAAATAAATTGATAGTAACAGCAAAGGGAGATGTGAGAAATAGCAGAGGACTACTCTTGTCTATGGATATGAAGTAGTCCAGAGGGCATGTCTTATTTCTGGAAGCGTCTGCTCTGGCCAGTTCAGGTTCAGGATAGTATGGAGGAAAGAGCACAGGGTTAGGAGTCACAACCACTGCAGGAAGAGCTGACATTTGTTGTGTATTTATTTTGGGCTAAGAACTGTGCTGTGCATTTTTTTATCATTACTTCAAATAAGAATAGTTCTATTAGGTCTTTTCTATCATCATCATCATCATCATTATCATCATCATCATCATCATCATTACCACCACCATTACCAAACAGAGAGGACGAAACTGAGGATTAGAGCTTAGTGCCTGACTAAGGTTAGCCCACAGGAAATAGAGGAGCCAGGCCTCAACTCCAGACTGTGTGAATCCCAAGTCTTCAGCCTCCCCATTGTACCATGATGCCTCACAAGGCCTGGCTTCTATTGGTCCTGCCTCTTTCTAGTTGGACATTTTACAAATCACATAAACTTCATGGGCCTCAGTTTTCTCAGCTATTAGGTGAAAATATGTATATGCATATGCACTTTCTCTCCCTCACAGGGTTGTGTGAAGCTCAAATAATGCTCAAATCCCTGTGGAAACTTACACAGGGTACACCAAAGTAAGGTCTATGTATTTGATTATGCAGATGATTTCTATGTGAACACAGTCACGACACAGGAAAAGCATGCTTCTCTGAAACCCACTTAAAAAGAGAAGTGCTATCTAGCCTTTATACTACAGGTTCACATGCTTGATGATTTTCCCCCTATCTGATTCTTCAATATGGATTTTCAAAGTTGTTCTCCAACTATGAGCTTCTAAGAAAACGTTCTCCCGCAGAGACGGTTCTCTTAGGAAACTGCAAATAAAATACAAATCTTGTAAATGAATGAGCCCATTTTTATTCCCAGAGGTTACTGATGCATTTTTCCCTTCTGCTTTAATATTTCAAACATTTTCCCAAAGGCCTTTCTCCTTTTGATTCATATTGGTCTGGCATGTTGGACTTAGTTATAAACTTAAGAATAGTCATGCGTCCCTGGGTCATTTAGTTTTGTATCCCGTTATCGATAACATGATACTTTGGATGAATAGCCTACGTTTCTCAGAATATACTTTAAGTCAACATCTTTGGCAGTCTCCCAGGGAGGTAAGGAATATTTAAACTCTTTACTCCTATTTTTCATGTGTCTATACAATTAAGGAAGATTGCTTGAGAAACAGTCAAATGGGCTTCTAGAAACCAAGAAGTCTCTATCCATGAACAGGCCTCCGTAACGCTAATGGTAGGGCTTGGCTCAAGCCAGAAAGACCGGAGTTTAAATCCTGGCATGGTCCCTTCACCAGTAGCATAAGTCTAGAGAAAATATTTAAACTCTGATTCTCAGTTTCTTCAGCTGTAAAATGGAAAAAGTGATATCCTATAAATAGTCTGTTACTTGTAGGTGCTCAATAAAATGTTAACAAGAAAAAAACAGGGTGTTTGTTTACCTTGAAAAGATCTGATGGATCATCATGTAAAGTCTATCAGATAAGCTTTAGTTTGAAGCTGCTATAAGATAGATCCCTCTAGAGTCTGTTTCTAACCAGAACATGACCCATCAATGATCCAGTTATAGGTGACATCACACAAGTTTTTAGCAATCGAGCTAATTTATGAAAACACTCTGTAAACCATCAGTTCATCCAAGAAGAGGCAACGGGACAGATATAAGGAGAAAGATTGAGGACGTTGTAGGAGGTGACAGAAGGGACAGAGCAAAGTAAGAAAAAGGCACAGAGAAGAAAAAAGAGCTAAGCTAATAAGTGAAGGGAACAAAATTCACACAAATGTCAAGGTTTGTCTTTCAAGTGACAAACAGGAGTAGTGTTGGGAAAGAAATCACAAAATCTTAGTAATACAGGGTAGGCACATGAGGAGCGAATTACATGGTAACTGCAATCAGGCTCATGAGGACCCCAATGACCTGGCTGGGGGGAACAGGGTACCAGCAGCCAATGGTACTGTGAAGGCTAGATGTCTGACAACTGAGGCCTGATGTTGATTGTTTCATCAAAACTTTTTGATAATCATGATCACCAAGTATTTGGGAGGAAGGCAAGTTTGCTGTTCTTATAATTAGATACCAAAGAGTATGGTATTGGACTCAAAAGAATAGAGAAAGCAGCTCATTCTTACTGTAACCAGGGTTCACTCTCTAGCACTGTGCAGAAGAGGGTCAAAATCAAGATGGCTACCTTTCTTGTCAAGGAGGAAATGGGTGCTGGCCTCATGTACTGACACACAGTATCTGTAGGCCACCCAGTTCAGAAGAGCACTTTACCAAAGCATGGTGCCTCACTCTCCATCAGCCTCACGAGACACCTTGAATGTACTGCCATCTGAGCAAAACACTGTTGGCTCCTAAAACTGTGGCCCAACGCAAGTCCCTGGAATCCCTACCAATCTGAACACTCTGACACACTCAAACTATACCAAAATTCTAGAGCTGCTGCTGGTGTTCCTCAGAAAGTGAGATTTGGTGGTGGGGCGTGGGGTTGGAGAAGGGGTTAGGTTCTTCAGGTCACTCGAGGGGGAAGGCCTCACAAACCACGTGCTGACCTGACGTGGCTAGGAGTGCCCCATGAAGGTTGAAAGAAGAATATAAGTTAAAATGGAGTATATTACTTATCAAAAAGTGGTCACCCTGTAAGGATGACCTAGGAAACATCACTCCCCTAAGCCTTCTCACACCAATGAGCTCCTCACCACCCTGACCCCCAAATCTTTCCTGGGCCACACATACAAACTCTGCTCAAAGTGCTCCCCTTTTCTAGGCTCATCAATAAAAAAAAGTGTTGATTCCCTCTCCAGACCCCAGGAACGTGGATTTCAAGCTTGAGAACATGATAGTAGGGCTGGGGCAATTAGTCTAAGGGTTCTGACCAGCATCGTTACTGTTTAACATTAACAGCATTTGAGAATATTCTTGTATGTGCATAAGGTGTCTGTATTGGGGGCAAAGCTTCCTATGAATGAGATCATATTTATTTAATCTTTCTAATGCCTGATATACTACCACTCAGTACTTAAAATGCCTCCTAATGAGAAAGTATGTCTTGTACTTTGGAATCAGATGTGGGAATAAGCTTGCCTTTATAAAGGGCTTAATTATTACTTCGTTATTTGGGTTACAAAGGTCTTGTTCTTTTCTTTCTTAGTTCACAAACCAACAAAAGAGAGACCAAATTCGACAACCATGGAAATTCATGTGGGCCAGGAAGTGCCACTATAATGTTCAGGGAGAAAAGCAATTTGTGTTGTGGACAGAATGCATTTCTCTTCCATTATAACCACAGCCTGTTAAAAGTCTGTCAGGAAATAAATAAAACACTTTTTGTTCAGTTGCCCACATCCCTGTACTCAATTCAACAGATTCCAGCCTTCTCAGAAACTCAATCTAAGGTGAAGCCAAAGACGACACACAGGCTGGGGAGCGGAAGCTTCTCAGAGGAACCTCAGTGGGGACAGTGTCTCCTTGATACTTGCTTCATCACAGACTCGGCCTCCACCACCCTGTTCTGGGCCCTTCTGAGTTCATGTGCTGTTAAAATCGGATTCAACCAAGAGGTTCACATCCCTGTTAAGTCCCATCCTTCCTTCCAAAGAGAAGCATTCATCTCACAAGGGAATGGAGGAGTGAAATGAAAGAGACCACACGGTTTAGGTGGAGTATATGTAGACATCAGGGTGATCCTTATTCTTAGTTCCAAAGAAGTAATAAATACCTGAGTGAGTACTTTAATATGTATGCTTTTTCAAATGGTTTATTAGAAAGTGAACCCTACTATATATAGATATATATCTGTATTTGTGTATGTATGTATTTTTTTTACTGTTAGCAATTCTCCTCATGCCCATGTAGAAGCACTACCAAAATAGAAAGTGTTCTGAAGCATGCTGTAGGTTTTGGCAGCAAATATCAAGGATTGGGAAAGGGGGGCTGAGTTTTATGGTAAAGCAATCTGGGATACTACCGTAAAATGTATAGGCTGTCTTTCAACTAAGAGAATCATCCTTATAAATGATCTATAAACACCAGCAGACCCTAAGTGCCACCATGAGTTCAGACACTGTTATCTTTTTCACCACCGTATCTTCTGTGACCAACAAAGTGCCTGACCCTTGCCAACTGTCGGGAGAGGTGTGTTCAGTACAAGCCTGGCCCACTGATGAAGTGAAGGATGACTAAGGGATGAGGGGGAATTAGTACACAGAGGTGAAAAGTGGCCTTGGTTTCATGTTCTGAACACATAGGGAGCCAGGAAGACTATTCAGTCATGTTCTTATGCAGATATATAAGTTAAATGATCAGTATGTGGAAGTTTCCAAACTGCACACCTACCCCCAGCTCTTTGCCTCCTGCCTCTACACTCATTCCGGTTCTAAGTGCTGATACCCTGCTGTGACACATATTGCTGTGACACACTGCTTAAAAATACGTGAAAGTAGAGTGAGGGAAAGGGGCTCCCATTCCTCCTGTTTTTGTTAAGGTTGTGCATGCAGTGTAGAGACCTTGTGTGTCTTACATCATGACCAGCAAGTGGAGACACATGTGGCCAAAATAATGGTTTATAATAAAACCTATCAAACCTGGTTATCATTTTTTGCAGCAGTAGGCTTTTCTGGTCTATACAGGCAACCAAATCACATGTCTTCTAGTAAGAGATAAGTAAATACATTTAAAATATAATCTGCTCACAATCTTAGGACTCTTTCCAAATGAAGTTTTGAGACAGGGGTTTAATTCTTGCAACACAATCAGTGTTGAAGACACTTAACCTTATATTAGTTACCCTTCTAGGATATAGGATATAGAAGGCACAGAATGTACCAGACTATTGGCAGGGGCCACTAGACAATTGTGAATCAGTCAAGTGACTATAAAGGAAACATTCTTTTTTTTTAAAATTTTTTTAATGTTTTATTTATTTTTGAGAGAGAGAGAGAGACAGCGTGAGCAGGGGAGGGTCACAGAGAGAGGGAGACACAGACTTCGAAGCAGGCTCCAGGCTCTGAGCTGGCTGTCAGCACAGTGCCCGATGCGGGGCTCGAACCCATGAACCATGAGATCATGACCTGAGCCGAACTTGGATGCCCAACCGACTGAGCCACCCAGGCGCCATAGGATTGGGAGGAACTTAACGGAGGACCATGGGGGAGAAGAAGGGGAAAAATGGTGGGGGAAAGGCAGAGAGGCAAACCATGAGAGACTCTTGAATGCTGAGAACAAACTCAGGACTCATGGGTGTGGGGGGAGGCGAGGAGGGAGATGGGCATGGAGCAGGGCATTTGTGGGGATGAGCACGGGGTGTTATATGGAAACCAACTTGACAATAAACTATTTGTAAAAAGAAAAAAAAAAAAAAAAGGGAAACATTCTCAGAGCTCCACTCAACCTAGCCTGGGGTCTTTTACCCAGTAGGCACTCCATAAACATTTGCTAAATGGCTAATTAAAATCATAATTAGACCACCTCACACCCATTAGGATGGCTACAAACCTAGAATATAACAACAGTTGGCAAGGATGTGGAAAAACTAGACCCCTCATATACTGCTAGTGGAACTATAAAACGGTACAGCTCCTACAGAAAACAGTACAGTAGTTCCTCACAAAAGCTGAAAATCGAATTGCCATATGATCCATAAATTCCATTTCTAGGTATTTACCTAAAATAATTGAATCCAAGGTCTGGAAGAGACATTTGTATACCTATGTTTATAGCAGCACTACTCATAAGGCCAAAGGGTAGAAACAGCTCCAGTGTCAGTATATGTCTGAATGGATAAACAAAATGGCCTATATCCATACGATGGAATACTATACAGCCTTAAAAAGGAGGGAAACTCTGATACATGCTACAACACCAATAAATTTTGAGGACATAGTACTATGTTAAATAACGCCATCTTATAAAGACAAACACCGTGTGATTCTGCTTAAATGAAGTACCTAGAATAGCTAAATTTATAGAGACAGAAAGTAAAATACTGGTTGCTGAGGGCCTGTGGGAGAAGGCAATGGAGAGCTGCTTAGTGGGAATAAACTGTCAATATTTCAAAGTTTAAAGAGTTCTGAAGATCAGTGCCAAATGACGTGAATGCACTACTGACCTATACACTCAAAAATGATTAAGATGGTAACATTTAAGTTACTTTATTTTGGCACAATCAAAAAAATAAAGTCTGCAGAAACAAACAAAACCGATTTCTTTTATACCTAAAGAAATATAATTACTTAGTATCACCAAATATCTGTCAGTAGCCAAATGCCCAATGGTCCCAAAAATACAATGAATTTTTTAAGTATAGCGACTCCTTAAAAATAAGAATGATAAGATTCCTGATCTATTCTAGGCAATATTGTTGTCTACGAAAGAGTTAGTGATGAGACAAGTTTAAAAATTATCCATGTCTCTTGACCACAAGACGATGAAGGACTTGAAGGCAGCGGCTATGTCTTACTTACTCTGTGTGCACAAAGTCTAAGAAAATGTGCTGAAAAAATGGCCAGATAGTATGCTCTCTTTCAGTTTAACTACAGTTGAAACAAGACAAGTCCAAAGAAACAGAAAACGTTCACTTTCCTTTGCAACAATTCATATGTCAGAAGCTAGATGCTTGCTATTCTACCTCTAGCTAAAATGATAAAACTCTATGCCTTTTTAGAAGTGAAAATATTTTAGGCCCCTGTCACGAGCTTTGTGAAACAGCTGGCATGCTTATAGGGTAGCCAAAATTGCTTTGGTATCCCTACTAGTCTCAGCAAAAAACTTTCTGAGAAGATAACATTATAGGTGAAATAAGTCATTCACACACTTACTGTCTTCGCTGCTATGCTTCTGCTGTTGTGAGGTGGTTGTTTATGTTAAGCTAATGGATTCTTTAGATTGATAGAAATACATGAATACATTCCACAGTGTTCCTATTTCCAAAATTACCTCTCCCAGAATGTTTCTCTCTTATAGTTCCCCATGTATGGAAGGCCTGTACTGTGGAAGCCAACCCTATGCAGAAGCCATGTGGCAAACAGGAGAATCCCTTAGGAACTGTAAGTCATTCTGGCACTTATTTCAGAGATGAGAGAATATTGAACTTCAGCCTAAGAGGATCTGAAGTCACCAAAACCACATTTTCAAAGCCAGCAGCCCATCCCAAGTACTTAAGTGGGTTTTGTTCCTAAGGCAAGTAAATTTACATTTGGTTGGTAATAGAATTCTTTCAAAGGGTCTTGAATTTGAATTAGCATATTGGAGACTCCACCATAAAAAGTCCAGGCCATTAGCTTCCCTTCCTTTGAGTTTGATTTAGAACCCACACACAGGTCAGCCCAGTTGGGCTTATGGTTAAATTACTAGTAGTGGAAATGGGTTGTGTTCACTTCTTCCCAATTTCTAGGCCATTCTCCCTTGTGAGCTTAGCACACTTAGGTCTGTGTCAAAACCCTAGCTCTTCTAACCACAGAAGCGAAGATAGTAAGGAGGACTGCTATTAAAATATTAAGGAAAAGAAAGGAAAAGAAAAGGTCTTAGGGAAAAAGTAAAATAATAATAATTAATAATAATTTCAGGGTTTTTTAATGTTTAGTTTTATGAGAGGGAGACAGAGTGTGAGTGAGGGAAGGGGACAGAGAGAGAGGGAGACACAGAATCCAAAGCAGGCTCCTGGCTGTCAGCACAGAGCCCAACACAGGGCTGAAACTTATGGAATGCAGCATCATGACCTGAGCCTAAGTTAGATGCTTCACCAACAGAGCCACCGAGGTGCCCCTTGTTTTTTGTCTCAATTATCAGGATACCATGCCCAGCATATACTGAATGCAAATAAGCTATTGTAGTGAATGCTCATTAAGCAAATGCTTTTGAAACATTTGCAAGGGCACCTGGGTGCCTCAATTGGTTAAGCGTCCAACCTTGGCTCAGGTCATAATCTTGAGGTTCGTGAGTTCAAGCCCCGTGTTGGGCTCTGCACTAACAGTGAGGAGCCTGCTTGGAATTCTGTCTCCTCTCTAGCCGTCTCTCACACATGCTCTCTCTCTCTCCCAAAATAAATAAATAAACTGAAAGAAAGAAGGAAAGAAAGAAGCAAGCAAACAAACATTTGCACTGACTAAGCTAGAAGATTACTGTACAACACAGAAGACTATTCTATGGATAAATAGACATTAGTCTTTGAGGACTCTTTTCTCATACCTTTTTACATAAAGGCAGCTGTGTTTAGGGTATCACAGAAGTAGCAATGGCCAGTTAAAATCTGAATTTGATTTTAAGATGAGAAATTGTGCTTTTATGAACCTGACCACTCTCTGTCATATAACTTTTCAGATGCTTGTCCATTTATGATTTGGCCTCTACCTACTTAGTACAGTTTGTCTCATTTACCCTCCACCACCTCCGAACACGCTCATACACTCGCTCTCTGAACTTTCTGCATCTCTGTAGCAGGACTCTTGGACCAGTAACACTCTTCCTAATATATGTGCTCCTCTAACATTTAAAGGTCAAGTTCAACTTTTCTTCCCAAGAAGCCTCTGCCACTTTCTCGCTTTGAATTAACTTGTGCTTCCTCCACACTCCTGCAGCATATTGTGTATACACTAATTATATCACTTACGGGTAAGTTCCCTGGACTAAAAATAAATTCTCTATGTGTTAGCTTTCATGCATTAAGCACTTGAACCATACATAGCATGTGAATCATAGCAGCTGCTTGAAGAATACTTTCTAAAAGGTGAAACAACACCAGAACAACACAGGGAAGGAAAATGTGAGTTTCTATAGGTAGAGAAGTTTGTTCTAACGTAGAAAATCTTTGATATTGAATTTGGGAGAAGCAGGAGCATCTAGGCACCCATTTATATTGGTCTGATGTAGCAGGCTCACACTCCATGTGCTTGCTGATGGTACAAGATTGATTTCCTGTATTTAAGCGTCCTTTCTATGACAAACGGTGCTTGATATAGAAGTAGACAGCAGCCTCGCAATATGAATAGCCTCAATTAGGCCTCAGTTATACGTGTCACATCTCTGTTACTGAGACCTGAGGGGAAGGAACACTGTTTATGTGACCAAAGAGAGAGAGACAGACAGACCACCAAAAGTCATTCAAAAAGATAAACTTACTCGAGTACAGAAAATAGGATATATCCACTTTGCTGAGCAAGCACGAAAATTTAGGCTTAAATAAGCAACACAAATAAATGAGGAGACAGTTGTACCTAGATGATGTGTATTCACACAAGGGTGGAGGGTCAGGGCTTGGTATCTGTAGATTAGGACTTTCCATACGTCTTCATACCTGAATCAACTTATTCAGTGAAAACGTACTGAGTGCTTATAAGCGCTAGTTATATGACATTTGACAGAACTTTTCATAGTCCGGGAGAAGTGCTCCAGGAAACGCATCTGTGGTGGGGACTGCCACTTTCCCACCACTATCTCCTCTCCTCCTCCACAGTAATGGAACATCATGGCTACGCAGCTGGAAACCACCTGCATTTCCCAGCCTGCTTTACAGCCTGGGATGGCCAATTCAAACCAATGGAATGCAAATTCCAGGCCATCCCAGCATAAAAGTCAAGTCATATGCCCTCAAGTTCCGGTCTTTCCTTTTTCTGTGAGCTAGAACATGGACATGCCTAAGACTTAGCTTCAAACATGGAGACAAAGAATACACCCAAGGAAATGGTGGGTCATAAGATGGAAAATTCTTAGTTCATGATGTATTACATGGAGTAGAGGCACCCCATGTACCTGGGCTGTCACCTCACACCTGTTACATTAAAGAAACTAATCCTCTGTCTGCACTATGCCACTGTACTTGGGAGTTTGTTTGTTACGTCAGCTTAACTTTTATCTTAACTAAAATAATTCCTCATTAACTCCCTAATATAAATCACCCTCTAACTATCAGAAAGAAGGTAGCTGCATTTAGCCTTTCCAGCTAGACTCAGAATGGGACCAAGCAATGATCATATTTTATGGGAAATGTGCCATATATTATTTGCTCTTCTATAGATTTTTGTCTACCTTGACCCAAATTCATCGGGCTGATGTCTTAAAAAGGAATAACTGATTTCTTTCTCCTCCTTCTGATGGATACCAGTGACTTGCTGAATGGTCTGGAACCAGTCTCTTAAACCTTTTCATCTGTGACAGAATACATACCCATTTTTCTCAATGAAGTGCTTTGTTAATTAATGTTGGTAGAGCAGAGAATGTTCCAAAGCAGGACTATTATTGTAAGCCCCCTTTACTCCAACTGCATAAGAAACATTGGAACTAATCATTCAGGAAGTAAAATCAGTAGGAGCTTGTCAGGAGGGTCAACCTGTAATTAATCAATGAGGTCACTGCCAATAACGATAGTACATGTGTAACTGGATTTAATGGATGTACCACACTAGCAAGTTACTGGAAAAAGAAAACATTTCATCTCTGTCCTGGAACAGCAACTTCTTGCAGAAAGCAAATGAAAAATCTGTGAGTCTTAACAAGGGTTAAGTGACTTGTTCTAAAAGGACATAAAAAATTAGCAACGGAGGCCATCCTTAGAAACATTCTTGTTCTAAAAATAGACTCAACGTAAACCATTTTCAATTACTGTTGAAAATATTCTTTTTCTCGAAGTCCTGGGCAAAGATCTACTGGAAAAGATCAGAACACAGAGATCCTTGGACCTAAATGGCCATCCTCCTGAGGATGAAGCAAAGTGGGAAGCTAACTGCCAAAGTCCTGGAAGTTTTTAGGCGACTCGGAAGTGATGAGGGATTTTACACCAGACTTTGAGCACGTGGATGGCCATTAAGCAGTGCTCCTGGCCGGCTTTGCTACAGTTCCACTGTTGGGGAAAAATAAACATTTGTTCCTTGTTGAGATTGGGCTTTAGATAGAGATAGGTAAAGACTTAAAATGGAAAGGGAGAGATCTGGTCTCTAATTTTAGGCCTATACCTAAAAGATCAAATAAGTAAAGAATTGTCAAGAAGTGCCAAGTGTTATTAAAGGAAGGAGAATCAAATCCCACATTAGCCTTCCAGGGCCCTCTACAGGGACCAGAGCTTGCACTCCCAACTTCTCTGAAGCCTTTTCGCAAAACGAATTCTAGGCTCTCCCGTACCATGATGGGGTCTGGGTCAACAGACTCACCATTCTAAAAACACAACAAAACATTCAAAATCAAGGTTTTATTTTGGTAAGTTAAATAGGCTACACTTAAGCATTTCCAATATTGAAAATAATACAAATAGCTAACCCCAGTAGGGGACATTTTAGTTTGTGTGACTACAAATACTTTTTCAATATTTATCAAAAGCCTCAAACATGTGCATTTCTTTGTCCTGCAAGTTTGTCTCTAGGAATTTATTCTAAAGGGAAAATTAAAAAGGACCCATTTACAAATATGATGATCACAGCATCTCTAAAAAATTTTTTTATGCTTATTTATTTTTGAATGAGAGAACACAGTGGGGGAGGGGCAGACAGAAAGAGAGACACAGAAACCAAAACCGGCTCCAGGCTCTGAGCTGTCAGCACAGAACCCGATGTGGGGCTTGAACTCAGGAATGGTGAGATCACAACCTGAGTCCAAGATGGACGCTTAATCGAATGGGCCACCCAGGCACCCCACAGCATCTTTTTAATAATGGTGAAAAATTAAAAAACAAAAAAAACCAAAAAACAGAATCACCCCTGCTGTTGGATACAACAGAAATGGAGGTACATGGGATCTGCTGTAATGAAATTATACTAATAACCAATTTAGTGTAATTAAATATTCCACTTTCTGCAGATCAGGGTCCCTGTCTTGAGGATCCTAAATATAATTTAATGAATTCATTTGAATTTAAGAGGATTGTAAAAGTGAGCCCAATTTAACATTTGAAAAAAAAAAAAAGCCTTAGAAAATATCATATTGGCATTTTCCCATCTCTGGAAGAAAGTGAAGAAAAAAAAATCAGCTGTAGAAATCCTCATAGCTAAATCCAGATAAACATATACTAATAGAAAATCAGTTGTATAGCTTCATACAATTTACTTCTGCCATACTTTTTATATTTGAAATTATTCGAAGACCAGGCAAACACATTTCCCTTAATTACCTGGAGCCTCTGTTCTAAAAATCTCTCCAGTTAGTATCATTCAGAAACATGGTTTTACAAAAACAATTCAGGGAAAGAAGTTGCTGAAATGTAGCCTATCTCTTAAAAGCATGGTATTTCACTGAATCAAAGTATGTTCCCAAAAGAAAGCATATAAAAATATTGCCATTTTCAGACTCATTATTTGTAATTAACAGAAACTCATTTTAATCCATAATCAGTGGGGGGCACCTGGTTGGCTCAGTTGATTAAGTGTCCGGCTTCAGCTCAGGTCATGATCTCACAGTTCGTGGGTTCGAGCCCCGCATCGGGCTCTGTGCTGACAGCTAGCTCAGAGCCTGGGGCCTGTTTCAGATTCTGTGTCTCCTTCTCTCTCTGACCATCCCTTGCTCGCCCTGTTTCTCTCTCAGAAATAAATGTTTAAAAATCAAAAAATTTAATCCATAATCAATGGAATTTACTAATCTCTGATTCTGGGGACTTATTTATGTTCCAAAATTTTAAATGTACTCACAAAAAGAACTCACAAGACAACTATTATCCTGGCCATTATTCTTTCTTCTTTCAATTTTTCTTTCAAAATAATTTCTAATTTACAGAAAATCTACAAAAAGAGTACAAAGAACTCTCCTACATCCTTCACTTAGAGACCCCATTCAAATCTGACTAATTGTCCTAATGATTTCCTATACAGTAAAAGGATCCAATCCAGGATCATATGTGGCGCTTAGTGGTCACGATTCCTTCCTCTTCTTCTATCAGGAAGACATTCTTCAGTCCTTCCTGACCTTCACAACTTTATCATTTTTTTCAATGTTTATTTTTGAAAGAGAGAGAGACAGAGACAGAGAGTGAGCGGTGAAAGGGCAAAGAGAGAGGAAGACACAGAATCCAAAGCAGGCTCCAGGCTCTGAGCTGTCACCACAGATCCCGATGCAGGGCTCGAACTCACAAACCATGAGACCATGACCTGAGCCGAAGTTGGATGCTTAACCAACTGAGCCACCCAGGTGTTCCATGACTTTATCATTTTTGATGATGCAGGCTGGGCTCAGGTATGCCTTGAAAATGAACTGATACCTCTAGTTGCAATTCAACATCATAGAGTCAGTCTAGCCTTCCTCTTTTCTTATTGCACTATGTTTGTTTCTCACAGTGAAACAAAAACAGAAAAGAAACAACCCCCAAAACAAAACAAAACTGGCTTCCATTATCCACTTACTTATACGTTCAATAACCCTATATGCCACCAATCTCATCTCCTGACTTGAACAGCCACTGATTTTGTCAGCTTTTTCCTCCTTCCATCTCTGATCCAAGGGGGTTATCTTGTTGAGGAGTCTTCCTTGAATTAGTCCAATTCCATCCAGTCACCTTGCTTCAGGTAGGCCTGATTGTTTTCAACGGAGATAGAAAGGAGGAAAAGAGGAAGGAAGGAAGGAAGGAAGGAAGGAAGGAAGGAAGGAAGGAAGGAAGGAAGGAAGGAAGGGTCAGAAGGAGGGAGGGAGGAAGGAAAAAATTTGTTGCAGTAGATCCATTTCATGGCAGGGGGGTGGAGGAAGGAAAGGAAAAAAGAACAAGGGGAGGGAGAGAAAAGACACAGCAGAGAATAATGACTACGAGCATGGGTTTTGGAATCAATCTTCCTGGGTTTAAATCTTGATTCTGCTACTTACTAGCTATAAAAATGTGGGCCATTGACTCTGCCTCTTTGAGCTCTGTTTTCCCTTATCCTTAAAACACAAATCATGTACCTATTTTACAGGACTAATATGTTATATATGTAAAGCATTTAAAACAGCATCTGGCACTTTGTCAGAACAACTGAACACTAACTGTTTTATTACTTATCTATAGAAGTTCATAATTTCTCTCCTTAAGGTACAGCTATAAAAGATGTCACTGTTGAGACAACCATTTTAAGATACAAATCAGTTCAACCAAGCTTTCTACCTTTAGATGTCCTGGCATGAGTACAGCTGATGTGAAGTAGAGAAAGATAGTGCAAAATTAAATTTATAGTCACCAGAATTTGAAACACTGGGAATGAGACTCATCATCCTATCCATCCCTAACTCCTTGTTCTCCAACCTCTCTCTCATTTCTATAGAATGTCCAAGCTGTAAGCAGAAAGCTGGGTTTTCCCAGTTATCAATGACTTGCAAATATTAATTATTCTTCCAATAACTTCACTGTCAATGACTGCTATTATCATTTTCATCATTTTCTTTCCTACAAATAAGGGATTCTTTCAGCATTTAGGGTTCCTAAGATGAAAACCGCTATATAAATACAAAAGGGTATCATTTTAAATCACAAATCTCTAGCTCAAATAATCTAAGCAAATTCCACACCCTATTCACAACATGGTTCAAGGCAAAATACTGTCCTCCAGCTGAGATAATGACTTAATCTTCCAATCAGTCTCTCCCCCCACAATTTACCAAAACTATTCCTCAGCATGCTTAAAAAATAAAGTGGTCCCTAAAGAAATATTCTTATTTATAAACAGTTAGCAAACACACCTCTGTGAGGATCAGGGACTACCAAGGAATCAAAATAAAAGCATTCTTCATCCTTTGTAACATTTCTCTTTTTACTATCATCACCACCATGCCGGCAGCCTGTTGAAGACCTGTTTGACAGCCTCTATTTCATATTCCTGGAAAAAACTGTTTCATTAATCGATGGCATGAGCATGGCCACAGAGTGGAATACCCACTCAGCATGTACTCTTTCCTTTTCTGCACAAATGGTCAAAGGGGGTACTATTGACTCTCTGTACCCACAAAATTCGTAGGTTGAAACCTACTCCCCCCATGTGTTGATGTTTACTTTGGTTGATGATGAGGTCATGAGGGCAGAGTCTCATAAAGGGGCTTAGTGACTTAATAAGAAGAGACATAAGAGACACCTTGCCCTTTCTGTCATGTGAGTTTACGATGAGAAAGTGGCTGTCTAAAGGGGAAGTGAGCTCTCATCAGACACTGAATCTGTAGGCATCATGATCCTGGAATTCCCATATTTCTTTTCTCTAAACTGTGAGAAATAAATATCTGTGGTTTATAAGTCACCCAGTTCATGGGGTTCTGATACTGCAGCCGGGGCAGACCAAGACAAGCAAATTCAGGTGATAAAATGATAAGGCAAAAAAGTTCCCCCAAGTGTATTGCTTAGCCTTCAGAAGCAGACTTGGCTACACGTTGAGGAGCAAAAGCAGCTTTCCATACCATAAAAACCACGTCCATAAATTCCATGAATCACAGGGAAACCAATTTTTTAAAAGTTTATTTATTTATTTTGAGAGTGAAGGAGAAAGAGAGAGAATCCCAAGCAGGATCCATGCTGTCAGCTTGGAACGTAACTCAGGGCTGGAGCTTATGAACCGTGAGACCATAACCTGAGCTGAAACTTAGAGTCAGACCTTTAACTGACTGAGCCAGCCAGGCGCCCCACAGTTAAACCAATTTTTAAAAATGATTGAACATACAAAGACTGGGTCATCCAAGGCCCACCACTATGATGAACAATGTCGTGAAAATAACAGCTGTGTCCTGGGAGGCAGGCAATAAAGCTGTGGCCAAATGGCTGGTGACGGGAACAGCACATCTGATCCCAAGCATCACACATAATAAATATAATAATGATAGCTATTATCTATGTAGATCCAAAACTAACCAAGCCATATAATTTCCTTTAATATTCTCAGAAATACAGAAAGGCAGCTGTATTGTATCATAATTTTTTAGACAAGGAAAGGGAGAATCAAAGAGTTTATGAAAATTGCCTGAGGCCACCCAGATAGCACTAGGCAGAGCTGGAATTAAAACCCTTTTCTATCTGAGGGTGATCCTTGTAAAAAGTGCATTTTTCTTTGCCTAGTACCGGTAAGAACTTTGTCTAACCTCAATGTCTCAATTAAAATATTTCACCTACTAACACTCTGGTTTTCAGTATGCTGCTTGAAACCACATTCTGTAGGCAAGTTGAGTCAGTTAACTTCAATTCTAAAATTCCTTCCAACTAATGAAAGAAGGAAAGAAGGTGGCGGTGGGGGGGGGGAATCTTCCGATGATGAACTTCCTGGGATTAATTAAAATTTTTGACAAATTGGATTGCCTGGGGGGCTCGGTCCATTAAGCATCCAACTTTGGCTTGGGTCATGATCTTGGTGAATTGGAACCCCATGTCGGCCTCTGTGCTGACAGCTCAGAGCCTGGAGCCTGCTTCGGGTTCTGTATCTCCCTCATTCTCTCTGCCCCTCCCCCTCCTGTACTCTGTCTCTGTCTCTCTCTCAAAAATAAATACACATTAAAAAAAACTTTAGACAAATTAAGCAGAACGTTGGCTTCAGATAAGGCTGATGACAATGACTATGGTGGCGTGGTCTCAGCTTGAACAGTACATGAGGTCCTTTGGAAGCTTTAGAGACAGGGCTGGATAAATGGAGTAACTTTTTAAACCAAAGGTCATCACCAGAGCTGTTGGCAAAAAGAAGGTAAGACTCAAAGAGGCAAGAAGGTTGAAAAGATGTATCATTTACATTCTGCAGTATTGTTAATGATCCTAAAGGCAGACTATGTGTCAGATGAATGTTATCTTAGCTTGGTCACACCTAAGCTAATATATTAGTATATTAGTTTGGGAAGCTCCAGATCTCCATTTTCCTACATTTAGTCTGGTTTCCACAGACCAGCCCAGAGCAAAGCTTTCCACCCAATTCCTGCCTTCACCCAACAAGAAAGAGGGAAAGACAAAGAAAAAAGAAGCCTAGCTTGTAAAGCTTCCTGGACTTTTCCCTCTGTTCTTCATTAATAGAGAAAAGAGTTTCTCTATTCAAAGGGAATATTCCAAGTCCCCTCCACGAATGGGAGAGGTATGTAATGCTAATTAGATCCACTAAATGCAAAGATATTTTCTTTTAGACAAGGGAGCCAGCATTAAATTTAATTTAATGTAATTGTAGGAGATGGGTGGTTTAAAAAAATTCTGCAAAGTGCTAATGTGATTTCACTGTAATAACAGTCCAATAAGGAAACCAGTATTTACAGGAAATATATTAAGTGAAACACAAAATTGTTAAAGAGTATTTAAAAGGCGCCTTGTCATATACAATATATTTTATCTCCACTGCTTTCTACAATACCCATTGTGGCTAAGTTCTGGACCTAGGTTTTGCTTTAATGCTCAAAAGAGGTCCATTCCAATGTTAAAATAATATTTAGAGAAATAGAGAAATTTTCTCTAAAATTTTCCAGCTACTGAATAGGCCTTTTATCCTTGCAGCAGAAGATCTGAAGATGATTCAGAGCTTATATAATTCATTCCTTTAAAACAAAATGGAACTTAGATTATCTTGAAGGGTGTCATGTCATTTTATGCTCCGTCATATTATTTTCCATTTATTAAGCTATGAATAACACTTAAGGAACACATGTCTTTGCAGCCAACCAATTTTACCTGAAATCTAGCTCTGGGCAAATTACTAAATGTCACTGAGCCTTGTTTTCCTCGTTTACAAAATAATGGATGTGGTAAGTACTGATCTTTTAGGTATGTGTGTAAAGGGTTGCTAGATTTAGCAAACTAAAACATAGAACACTCAGTTAAATTTGAATATCAGATAAACGACACATAATATTTAGGATAATCATTTAGCATATTACAGAATTCGATGTTTCTATCCTATATTTTATCTGGCAACCCTACCTTCATAGATTAAGTTAAATAATTCATGTAGAACATCTACATCATGAAGAAGGTACAGTGGCAAATGAGAAGTTAAGTGCATCACCTCCCGCTTGGGAGACTTCATAAACCAGCTGGTAAGATGAGATACCCATTCCTGGAACAAACATGGCTATTCAGTCCAGGCCAAAATCATAAACACAATGTGTGGGTGAGAATGGGGGAAAAATCAGATGGCCTGAGTTGCTGGACAAAAAATCATAGAGAGAACAGATCTTGAACTGAGTCCTAATGCAACTGGAAAAAGTGAGAGTAAGGAGGAAAGTGTTCTAGATGAGAGAGCTTCTCCATATAAGCAACCACCCAAGGAGGAATGAGCCCGCCATCCTCAAGGGTCACCAAGAATAGCCCAGCTGAGATGAAGAGGCTGTTTGAAAGGACACGGCAGAGAAGACTTCCCAGATAGGGTGAGGGCAGATTATACAGGGTTTTGGATGCCAATTTAAGAAGCTGACTTGCTAGGTCTAAAGGGGCCATAATTCCCCTTCTTATAAGAAGGACAACCACCTTCTGGGTCCCTCCTAGGGTCTGGGGAATGCTGGATGGTGACTTACATTTGGGCTGAAACAAATGCAGGGCAAGTAGAGCCAAGAGCAGTTGCTGGGCAGAATTGAAATGGAAGACAAAGCCGAGAGTTTTGCTCTTGTCCAGCAAGAGCAATGTCATGATGGAATCATCTGGTGAGGCCAAAGCTAAGCATGTGGAAACAAGTTAGAAACTAGGAACCTCAAAGCAAACATGGGAAGATGGAATAGAATGAAGAAGGCAACGGTTGGACAAGTTCCCTGAGCTACTAAGTTGCAGCTGTGGGGTTTTAATGGGCTCCCAAAGCTTTAGCAGGAGGGCAAGACTACCAAGGAATCCAAACAGGCTCAACTGAGGTAGCTGGGGCAGGAATTCAGCTGTGAATCACCAAAAGGCCCAGACCATAATAACGACAGTGAGGACAGCCAGAAGACATCCAGTTCAAAGGCATAAAGATCAGGATTGTAGAGACAGTGGGTATAGAGGAGGCAGGAAAGAAGTAGATTCAACTACTACTTAGTGAGCACCTAATATGTGCAATATAATGTTCCTGGCTTTGCAAAGAAGGCAAAGATAAGAAAGACATCAATGCCTTCAAAATGCTCCTGATCAAAAGGAGGAAGACTGAGGATAAGATAGAGAACAATAGAACACCCGGGTGGCTCAGTGGGTTAAGGAGTCAACTTTGGCTCAGGTCATGATCTCACAGTTAGTGACTTTGAGCCCCCACTTCGGGCTCTGTGCTGCCAGCTCAGAGTCTGGAGCCTGCTTCAGATTTGGTGTCTCCCTCTCTCTTTGCCCCTACCCAACTCATACTCTGTCTCTGTCTCTGTCTATGTCTCTCTCTCTCTCTCAAAAATAAGTAAACATTTTTTAAAAAATGCTTTAAAAAAAAAAAAAAGATAGAGAACAATAAACAGCCAGGTTGTGATAAGGCCAGGAGAGGGCATGAGCTAGATACCATGGATGCACCCAAGGTAGGAAACTGTCTTAACCAAATTGGGGGTGAGGAAAGCACTAGAGATGGGTTTTTGAATTGGGTCTTAAAGATGGAGTAAAATTTTAATAGGCACAGCTAGTGCTGGGGGAAGAGCATTTCAAACAAAGGTGATGTCAAAAAGTCATGGTCATGTCAGTGGATGAAAGGGTACACTGTATCCAGGATGTATGTACCAAGGCATCTAAATAAGGATGCTGTGGAATTTGCTGGAAAAACAAAACTAGAAGTGAAGGGAAAAGCAGAAACCTCACTAAGAGATATGAGTCATGATTCAGCCTGACTTACTCTTTTCTTCTGACAAACAAAAAGCTTCTAATTTTTTTTCCATGCCAACTTATCAAAAAGACAAAAACAAGATTAAAGGCTGCTTTCCATGCCTTAAACAATTCAAGCAGTTATTGGACATATAATGTACCCTGAATAACTATACTTATGTAATATTCTAGTCCATGCCAAATTATTTGTTTACTCTAATTCTACTGGTGCATTGAAAGCATATTAATTATATGGAAATATTCAGAGATGATATAATTACTACTTTTTAGAAACTTTTGATGATTTTCAAAGAAGGCTTCCAATACTCTGCCACTTGACATACAAAGTTGTTTCATAAGGGGATATGATATAAGCAATCCCATAACTTCCAATATCTTTCCATAACAGGTGCTTATTATGGGTGGAATTTTCTAGAGCCATTGCTAAAACAGTCAGAATTCTGTAGCAATGAAGAAGAGTAACTGTGCTACTTTTTTCTTGAAAACGGAACATACATCTTTACTTAATTAATGCCAAGTAGTATTTGACTGGGGCCTGAAATACTGCTGCTCTTATCCTGACAGACCCCACTTACTGCAGAGTCCCCAGATTTAATTATCTTAGGGCATAACTATGTATCCTCTTATCTACAGCCTCTAGCAATTTGCTGAGATGGAAAGGTAGCCTATTATTAAATATATATCCAGGGGAAAAAAAAGGGATTTCATGAATTCAATCAATAGTACATTCCAGTAGCTTACAACCTTCAGATGCATCAGGCTCTCCCCTGGGCACTGGCTACAATCCTCTGGTCATAATTTAAACCAATTTCTTTTCATTCTGTCTTCCTGTCACCATCCTCTCCTATTTCTCTCACCCTTCAGCCTTGTCTTCCATTTTATTCTCTCCTTACAACCTTTCCCGAAGAGTCTTCTGCCTCCTTGTTCTTGAATCATTTTCACTGATCCATTCCTGACCTTTTCCAAATATTTCATTTGTTGTACGGTCCTGACATAGCAATTTAATAAGAACAGAGCACTGATCTTTATGTTACAAATATGACTCCCAGATTAGTCTGGATTTTAGCTTGCAACGCAATTAATGGAGCTACGGATACTCATCGGGTTTTTAATAAAGAACTGTCTTAGTGAACCAAGGGCTCAGAAATGCCCTTATAAGGTAATAACCATTCCAGTCACCAAGATAACTATTTTTATTTTCATCAGTTTTTCATTCCTTTCAACTCCTCTGTCAAAGCCACATACTTAATTACATCTCCAGCACTGGTTTTTATGACATATTGGATGATTATGGTGAAAAATGTTACTTCACCATGTACTTTTCTTCTAAAGAACATCAAGCTTCTCTCATAAGTGATCTAATGTGTCCTTACAACACTCATCCCTGAGAGATGGAAGGTTTTATTACTCCTTATTTTGCAAACAGGGAAGTGAGGCCTCTGAAGATTACATGATTAAGGTTTGACAGACTGCTAACACAGTGGCAAGAATTGGGGTGCATATCCGAGGCTGTCTGTTACCTAATGCAGTTGGGGGATAACATGGTGTAATAACTCTCTCAAATTTTCAGTCCATTATCAAAATAGGAACTACTGTGTAACTGAGTTGCAGGCAACATTGTCTGGTGGAAAGCACACATGGTCTGTAATCTAAAGACAGGGGTCACCACTTCTTAGATGTGTGACTTCAATCATATATGCTCTCTGGGGTTTTGTTTTGCAAAATAGTGTTGAGAACAATATGTGACTCAGGGTAAATCACAGGATACACATAAGCATTTCCCAACTGGTATAGAAATGATCACTATGAATGAGCAAACTACCCTCAAACTCTTGAGTTTTTAATGCACTGTATAATAACTTAAAATTACTTAATATAACTTAAAATTAGAACACAGAGGCACCTGCGTGGCTCAGTAGGTTAAGTGTCCGGCTTTGGGTCTTGACTTAGGTCATGATCTCACGGTTTGTGAAATCAAGCCCCACACTGGGCTCTGTACTGACAGAGCAGAGCCTGCTTGGGATTCTTTCTCTTCTGTCTCTTTCTGCCCCTCCCCTACTCATTGTTTCTCTCTCTCCAAATAAATAATTAAAAACATAAGATAAAATTACTTAGCACACATAAAAATCTCTTAATAAAGAGAACTAAGTGATCCTACGAATATTATTAGTATTGGTGACATAATTCTATAAGAAATGGCTACTAGTCAGTGTTGGTCAAGTTACCATTTTTTTTTCTTTTTTTCTTATCATTGACATTTAATAGTTATTTTCTGGCAACGATTTCAGTATCCACTTGAGTCAACAGTTTATTAGCTTGTATATAATTTTTATTTTTTTTTAATGTTTTATTTCTGAGAGAGAGAGTGAGCGTGAGCAGGAGAGGATCAGAGAGAGAGACACACACACAGAATCGGAAACAGGCTCCAGGCTCTGAGTTGGCTGTCAGCACAGAGCACAATGCAGGGCTTGAACCCACGAACCGTGAGATCATGACCTGAGCCGAAGTCAGATGCTTAACTGACTGATTCACCCAGGCATATACAGGCGCCCCTGTATATAATTTTTAAATGTAAAGCTTAGAGTTTGTAAACTACCTATATGGCCCATCACATTGTATATACTATAGGTATACAGTCAGTATCTGTTGACTTATTTCCTATATATATTGTGTGTGAATATGTATTTAGACGTGAATACGTGTGAATATTTAGACGTGTATACATATGTATACATGTATATATGTGTGTGTATATATATACATACATATATATTTATATAACTTGCAAGTGATTTAATTTTTGGTGTTCTCTAGTTGAGTATTCTCTCTTCTCTCTCGCTAAATCTCAATTCCTTTCTCTCCCAGCTTTCCTCCAAGACACAATTGAAGGAAATAAAACAATGAAAAAATTATATCGCAAAAAGAAAAAATTGCATATCACCAACAGATGTGCATTCTCCTTTGTAAATGGCTGGTTATCTCCCAACATTCAGATGCCCTATGAATTTCTTCATGGAGCTCAAGCCAGCCTGCCCACAGGAACATTAACTTTTGTGCCACAATATTAATTTTTTTCTAAAGCATCTTCTCTTCCTTGAGGAAGCTTAACATTTTATTGTAATCAGTGTGCGGCTTCCCTCCTTCTTTTTCTGTTTGATGGTTATCAAAAGCAAGATCTAAGTTATAGAAAAAAGCTTTTATGTTTGTATTTTTTTAAAGCTGTTCTTTTACCATGTGCAGGAAAGGGGTAGTTCTTCCTATTTTGCTCCTTCTTCCATGTGACAAAGGCTCAAATGATTAGAACTTTGCCTTGAAGGTGCTGCCAACTTTCAGAGGCAGCAGTCTTTAGAGTATGCAGACTTAGAGTGGTGCTTTGCCCAAATCTGCATTTGCCCGATTTTTTTTTTAAAAGTTTTAATGTTTATTTATTTTTGAGAGAGAGACAGAGACAGAGTGTGAGTGGGGGAGGGGCAGAGAGAGAGGGAGATATAGAATCCGAAGCAGGCTCCAGGCTCTGAGCTGTCAGCACAGACCTGAGCTGAAGTTGGACACTTAACCGAATGAGTCACTCAGGCAGCCCTGCATTTGCCCAAAGTTTTAGCATTTGATCACTGAGGCTAGAATATGAATGCATTATCCCAATGGTATAGAAGTGTTTCACAAACTGTACTTACTGAAATAAGAACAGTGTATACATCCTTCTAGGGAATGAACACATGATCTATAACACAGAAATATGACCTCTCCTCTCAGGCTGAATATTTATAAATTTACTTGTGATACACTCCACCTGTTTGTACAAATGCCCCCGAAAATTCACCACAAGAGGCTATTTAGGAACACAGGCAAGGTTATGTCAAGGTCGAGACCAACAAGTAATTGAATCCTAGCCAGGTAACTAAATATTCTCTAGGAATTAACTGTAGGGAGTCCCCAGTCACAGACAAGTAGCTGTGCCTCTGTGACAAAGCTGCCACCAGGGAAGAGTGTTGGCCTCAGTCACTACTTGAGGACCTCTAGAACTTCCTTCAGAAACTGCTCCTGATAATTTGCACGTGCCGTAGGACCTAATGCCAGGTCTAAGCAATTACCTACATTGGCAAAGACGGTACTTAGGAAGAACGCACATTTTTAAACTCCCAATTAATAATTCATTTTATGCCAACTAATTATTAGACTAAAGTAATTAGTATGTAAACCTCAAACTAAGTATGGTACATTTTAGTACAACCTAAAAGGCAAAGATCTCTGATACTTTCAAGTATCGTTCTTTTAGTATCTTTTCTTCCAAACTTTTAGCTTTTCATTGCTAGTCTCAAAAAACTACTAATTTTCCTGGAGAAAAGCCTTCTTCCTTCTGCTTATTAAAAATTAACTGAATTAAAAAACAATAAACATTTGAATTAAAAAACCATTAACTCTTTTTTAGTTGTTTTAATTGCCTTGTTTAATTGTTGAAGAGTAAAAGGAGGAGGAGGAGTGGGGCAGGAGACACTCTCGGGGATGAAGAAGAAAGAGGCAAGTAACATTTACCCACGTTGTGTATAAAACTGTACTGTTCAGGGGCACCTGGGTGGCTCAGGTGGTTGGGCTCCGACTTCTGCTCAGGTCATGATCTCGCGGTTTGTGGGTTCGGGCCCCGCGTCGGGCTCTGGCTGACAGCTCGGAGCTTGGGGCCTGCTTCGGATTCTGTGTCTCCCTCTCTCTGACCCTCCCCTGCTCTCTCTCTCTCTCAGAAATAAATTTTAAAAACAAAACTGTACTGTTCAGAAGTGCCAAGCATGGAATTATTAGCATATGCTCTCATCACTAGATTGTAATGGCAACCCTGTGGCGTAATTATTATCAACCCCATTTTACAGATGGGAAACAGGCCTAACGATGGAAGAGAAACGTTAATACTGTCAAAGAGAAAACCCCTTCACCCACCCTCCAAAAAAATTCTTTGCAAGCTCTTTAGAAGGGACTTCTAGGGGTGCTTGGGTGGCTCAGTCAGTTAAGTGTCCGACTTCAGCTCAAGTCATGATCTCACAGTTTGTGAGTTCAAGCCCCCACATCGGGCTCTGTGCTGACAGCTCAGGGCCTGGAGCCTGCTTCAGTTTCTGTGTCTCCTTCTCTCTCTGCCCCTCCCCTGCTCACACTCTCTGTCTCTCAAAAATAAATAAGCATTAAAAAAATTTAAAAAAGAAGGGACTTCTATATGTTTTATATTTAGATAATTAAGTTGTATGAGAGACAAAATATAGAAACTGTTAAATATAGATTTGATTCACGTCAGAACATTTAATTACAGTCTCACACACAATGTGTCATTATTATTGTTTCTGCCACGTTATTTGCAATCGATTTATGACGTTGCCTGAGACATGAAGAAGAAACTGAACAGGAGTGGCGGGGGGTGGGGGAGGGTTGGCACCAAATGGAAAACCGAAGGGATAGTGTTTATTATGTGCCTTTAATGTGTCTGAAGCTGGGTTAGCCTTTCCCTAGAGGGAAACTCCTCAAGTAATCATTATATCACCTGTGTTAGTCTCACATGCTGTCCCTCAGAATTCATGAAGTAGCTGAAAGATATACACGGAAAACCACAGTAGAAACCTTTAACAGAGGAGAAAAATCAAGGTAAGTGACTAGCAGCAATAGGCCAGTTTTAAAAAGCAAGTCGTAGGGGGTGCTTGGGTGGTTCAGTGGGTGAAGGGTCTGACTCTTGACTTCGGCTCAGGTGATGATATTATATTCATAGTTCGAGCCCCACATTGGACTCTGTGCTGACGGTGCAGAGCCTGCTTGGGATTCTGTCTCCCTCTCTCTCTGTCCCTCCCTTACGTGCTCTTGATCTCCTTCTCAAACAAAATACAAAAATAAAAATAAAAAGCAAGTCATAGGCATTATATTAAACAATAATCTCTTTTCTGTGGCCCAAGCTTGGGCTCTGGAACCACCCATCAGGTCTAAGGCCAAGGGCAGGCCACCAACTACATTCCTTTCATGGGGGGTGAGATCTAGAGTTAATGATGGAAATGCTCAAAGCCTGTTTCCTTTTATGCCAAGTAGAGAGGACAACGAGTGCATCACTTCCCCCACCTCCCGACAGGGTTGCTATAAGATATAAAATAAAAAATAAATATTAAATACTTAACACAGTGCCTAAAATGAAGCCATGCTCCACAAATGCTGGCCATCAATACTAAAAATAGTACCTAACATACAGGACACACAAAGAGAGGTATGCCAAAGACCCAGTGCATTTGCTATGAGCTCACCACAATTTGGCGCAGTCTCAACCCCATTAAATGTTAAGAGGAAAAAAAGATCTGCTTCAGGATTTACAGGTCATATTAGAAAAAAGCAAGTCAACCGTTGAGGAGAAAGAAATACAGCTGCTTTTCCCTCCTGTGAAGTAGGCCAGTGAGCAACATTTCCTGCAGTGGGTATTATTATCCCCATTTTATTGACAAAGCAACAAAGTTCTGCCAAGTTAAACTTCAGGTTCAGAGGCACAAATTAGAGGCTGAGCAGGACACAGGACTCATTCCATTTCCAGCATAAGCCACTTTGAATCCACTGAGAGATTCAGGGGCCTGCCCTCACGGGAGCAGAAACTTTTGTCATCCCCTGCATACACCATGAACACATTTCAAACTCTTTTCCAAGTTTGAGGTGGGAATGGGGAATGTGGAGTACAATCTGTATTTCCTGTTTCTCTCTGAATACGGTGTCATCTCAGATATTTGTGTTTCACTTTGGTCTTGAGAGAGACCACTTCTAAACAGGTGTGTGACACTGCTATGTGATGCCAGCCCCACCCACTGCCACACTATTTTCAACTGCCATGGAGCCACAAATCAAATTTCTCTTTCCTCTGAAGGCCCCTGGGAGAGTTTGAGGCCTGTCAGCCTCGAGAAAACAAATGTTTGCTCTTTTATTAAAATTGCCTTGAGAGGACTGTGCCAGTTCTATGTCGTGGCTGAACGAAGAATTTTCATTGTAGATGATTTCAATTTTCTTTATTAGTTTTTCTAATTGGCCAGTGCAACATATTACCACAAACTTGGAGGCTTAAAACAACAGAAGCCTATTCCCTCCCAGATCCAGATGCTAAATTCCCAAATCAAGATGTTGGCAGGGATGGTTTCCATTGGAGGCTGGGAGGGACATTTTGTTCTGTGCGTCTGTCCTAGCTTCCGGTGGCTGCTGGCAGCCCTTGGCATTCATTGGCTGGCCACTGCATTAACTTCAATCTCAGGCTCTGTCTTCATTTGACCTTCTTCTCTCTGGATGTTTCTATGTTTTCTCCTTTTCTCTCTCTCATAAGAACATTCCACTGGACTTAGAGCCCACCCTAAATGCACAAGGATCTCACCTCAAAGTCCTTAAGTTAATTATATCTGCAAAGACTCTATTTCAAAATAAGGCCACATTCACAGGTAGCAGGGTTAGTACTTGGACATGCAACCAGTAATGACTGTCTGTGGCTGTCTGTGTTCACTTCCAAAAAAACAGAAAGCAGAGGATGTTTCTTGGAGTCCTACAGAATCTTCCTACTGGCAGACGGTGTAATAATCTCTTTGGGAAACTTCTATTCACCGCTAATATAGTCACTCCTAGCAGGCCAGGGAGGAAAGGTAGAGTTAGCTGCTGCCAGGATGCCCCACAGTGCATGTGTTTAAACATCATTGACCCAAGACAGTAATGGAGCTAGTCTGTTGGCTTATGAGAAACAAGGGCCTTCTCTTCCATCTTTGTAACTTTCCTACCTGCATAGGTCCTAGAACACAACACTTAACACGGTTACTCTACAGGGAAGGTGGGGAAAAACTAAAGGAACTGGAATAGAAGATAGAAGATAAAACCACTTCAATTTTGTATGATTCCTTCCTGGTTGCCAAAACCAAGTTGTGGCGTTTCTCAATTTTGACATGAATCGATTTCCAACAATCTGCCTTTTCTTTTTCACTGTATTCTAGGCACTTTTGCATGGCATCAGTTTCTTAATTGGGCTAGCAAGATACTGCATGCTTATAGGTTAACTCATGAGGAAATCAAATGCTTACATTTTAAGTACTGAGAATTCAATGTACATCACAGAAGATGAAGGGTTCTGTTGTCATGGTAACGGAACTGGATGAACATGGACAACTTACCCAGTCAGCAATTAGCTACTTCAATTACTAGTTAACTAGTTAAAAGCGCCTCAATGTACACAGTCATTTTATTTCTTTTGTTCCTGTGAGATCTTTAATTTTTAGACCTCTCCTGACACGTCAGTGGTTGTACCGATGCATTGCCACATGCTGTCTTTCATTTAACTATATTATTAAGGTTGCAATATTGACAGATTTTTTAAAACCACGGTCATATATTAACACTCTGCTCTAGCAGCACAGAGAGCCGTATTCCTGAAAACATCCCTTGACATTTAGTGCGTGGATAAGAAAACGCTGAACTCTCTGTAGTGCTTATTTCATTTTATTTTCATCGTCAGATGCTCAGGGTTATCATTTCATCCTGACTGGCTTCAGGCTGAATCTCATTTCAGAATCTATCAGCTTTTGGCCCATAAAAATTACCCACGAAACTTGTTGATGGAATGATACAGTAACTTAGGTAAATAATATCCTTAAAACTGTAGACCTTTAGTATGATCATTCCATTTAAATTTTACAGTGAATGATGTCCTTTAGGGGCAAGATGTTTCACCATCAGACACACTGGGTGGTGAGCCCCATAAGGATAGGGGCTGTGTTTCCTTCATGCCCAGATGAATCTCCAGTGCTGGGGACACAGAGACACTCAGCCAACAATGAATGAACAAGGAAATTTATGGTCAGGTACCTATTAGGGCTGTAAGAGCCAAGCAACAATTTAAGGCTGAGACTTTAAGCTCTCCTTCCAACCCAGATAAATATACGACAGGCCATGCTGAAGTTCTCATACATTTTCAGACATGCATAAATGCTCCATCCCTGTATGCTTTCACAGAGTCACCCAAGGAAAAAGCCAGGAGAAAACAGAAAGAGGGATGAGGAGAGAAAAGGACAAAATTCAATGTGGGAACAAGTTACAATGGGGAAAGAACAACAAAAGAAAAGTGAGATTCAGGGAAAGGAAACCAAGAGCCAGAAAAGAAGAGCTAAGTACTGACAGAGAAGAAAGGAGAAATGGAGGTGGGAAGAGTGACAGCCACCTGCTCACCTTACCAGGCTTGTGTGAAACACAGTGAGTTGGCAACAGTATCACATATTCAAATTTCAAGTGTGACATTTTACAAAAATTTATCTTAAGTCATGGTGAAAATTCCAAAGAGAAACAAGATGCTACTGAACTGCAGTAATATTCACTCTGTGAAAGAGTAACCCATGGGGCGCCTGGGTGGCTCAGTAGGTTAAGTAACTGACTCTTGATTTTGGCTCAGGTCATGATCTCACAGTTGTTAAATGGAGCCCCTCGTCAGGCTCTACATACAGCATGGAGCCTCCTTAATATTCTCTTTCATTCTTCCTCTGCCCCTCTACCCTGCTCATACTTGCGCTCTTGCTCTCTTTCTCTTTCTCTGTCTAGAAAAGAAAAGAAAAGAAAAGAAAAGAAAAGAAAAGAAAAGAAAAGAAAGAAAAGAAACGAAAAGAAAAGAAAAAAGAAAAGAGAAGAAAAGAAAAAGAAAAGAGGAAGGAAGGAAGGAAGGAAGGAAGGAAGGAAGGAAGGAAGGAAGGAAGAAAGAAAGAAAGAAAGAAAGAAAGAAAGAAAGAAAGAAAGAAAGAAAGAAAGAAAAAAGAAAGAGGAAGGAAGGAAGGAAGGAAGGAAGGAAGGAAGGAAGGAAGGAAGGAAGGAAGGAAGGAAGGATGGACGGACAAGTAACCTTTATGTTCAGGCTCCACAGGCTGAGCTGAGCTCCGCTGTAGTATAAAGTCACCTGCTGTTGGCTAGGTTTTGGGTACCGGTCTTGGGCCATGGCTTCCCTTTGTCATGGACTGTCAGAGCCCCCAAAGCAGCCATTGGCCACCTGTGCTTCTTAGTCCTGACTGCCTGTCTCCCAGAGCTGAGAAATACAGGCCTGGAGGAAGATCTTCATCCTTAAGGAACAGCAGAGGGAATCTTTTAGGAGCCTCCCTTCAACTATACCAAGCTCCTTCATTCTGTTCCCTTTTCTATGCTCTAGGTCTTTATCTCTTTCCCCTCTTTCAGTTTTCCCTTCGAGGTTCTCTTGCTAGAATCTAAAAGATCTTAATGTTTCTAGCTACAGAGTTTCAAAAAGGGCTAAGAATTTGCTTTTTACTCTGGGCACCCAATACAGCCCTTGGCATAGAACAATTACAAATCAACAACCTTTATCAAACATTCAATAGATGACAGAGATTTCATGCTCCGAGAATGAAGGAATGAACAACAAGCTTCCAGGCTCTGACACTGAAATTATAGCTTGCTGCTAGTTTAGTTCCGCTAGCTATTCAACAATGAGAATCTTGAGAAACCTTGGAAAAGACTGGTTCTGTGTGGTCAAACAGGGATCAAATAAAAAGGGGCTGTGCCTATTTGAATCAGCGGCGTTAAAATGCCAGCACAGAGCTTGCTCTTAACAAATATCCCTGGAAAGCTGACAGTGCAAAATAAGCTGTGTACTTATTTAATTTACTAAATTATCTACACATAAGTGTTGAAATCTTTCCTCTATGTTTTCTGCAAAGTAGTCTGATGGGAGAAAGGAATGCCAGGGGTATAGATAAAATAAGATTAGCCAAAGGCTGACGGCTGCTGAAGGTGGATGATGGGTTTAGAGGAGTTCATTATCCCATTCTTTTTTCTTTTGTACATGTTTGCCAATTTTCGTAATCAAACTTTATGAAAATTTCCCAAGATAACATCACTAATTACCTTCCAACACCATGCTTAGATTCTCACTCATGAAGTCCATCATCAGACATTTATGGAGTAATATACACTCAAACTGTTTTGGTTCAAGCACAAGGATGACCAAGGACCAGGCCTGCCTACAGGGAGCTTACAATCTAGAGAAGAGAAACAACAGGTGCATCTATTATTATTATTATTATTATTATTATTATTATTCCATGGCAGAAGCTGAAAAGTGCTGCCAGTGAATGTGGATGAAGTCAATGTAAATCAATTACAGTTTTTAACTCTAGACAACTATTGCAAATTCACTTTGTCCCTTACTCAACGGTCAAAATCCGATTTTACTACATGGTGCCAAAACAACTGTTAAGGACACACTAAGCACAACGCCCGTCACCAACAGAAATGATGGATTTCAGATACCTTGTCGGCGACATGAAAGGACTCAGACGGTCAGACAAAAGAGAGCAATAACACATCACAGGCTGCCGAAGAGGCCTGTGGTGAGATGAAATGCTCAGTCGTGGCTCCAGAAAGCAGGAGCTGTTGGAAATCACTTTTCCAACCAATTATTGCAATGAGCCACTGAGATGGTAAAGGCTTGCAATTCCCACAGCAAATACCAGGCTCCTAATGAAGCGGCAAACATACTAGCTTTATTAAATATGCAAAATGATCAAATGAAGGGGGGGGCTTTAAATGAGCAGGGAGGTGTCTGCTACATTTCTCAGGAAGACAACAGCAAAGTGAACCATTTCTCTAGCGTAAAACAAGAACTATGACCACAAAAGTTACATAAAAAGCGGTGTGTTAGCTAAACTTCCCACCGGTACAAGAGGAAAACGGCAATTGTGTTTTTGGTGTGCGAGTCTCACATTTCTTTACTCTTCTTCCTGTGGCTGACATTTCTCTCCCTCCTTATTCAAAACAAGCAAGAACATTATGACATAAATGCCATATCCCTTATACTGTGAATGAAGGGTAAGTATACTTGGGGACACTTGCATAGACTTTGCATTGTAACAGTATAATAGTAGTTACATTTCTGGAATGTTCTAAGAGCTTTGCCTTTAATATCACATTGCTCCTACCATGTAAAAACACTATATGATCTGTTATCTTCATTGTACAGAAGGGGAAACTGAGGTACGCGGCAATTAAGTAACATAATTAAGGAGTAATATGCAGTAGAGCTAAGACTGTTCCAGGGCTGACTGACACCACCCTGCCTTAGCCCCTAGGCCATACTGCATCCATTAGAAACTCTACCTTATTTGTAAACAGAGGGCTTGGATAGCTGCTCAGTGAACTTTGGCCATGTGACAGCTGTGGGGTAGACACACTAGGGTAAAATGACCTTTTAACTCTTGAAAATCAGGCTTATACCCAGGGGCACCTGGGTGGCTCAGCCGGTTAAGTATCCACCTCTTGGTTTCAATCTCACAGTTGGTGATTTTGAGCCCCTGCGTTGGGTTCTGTGCTGCCAGGTGAGGGGCCTGCTTGGGATTCTCTCTCTGCCCCTTGCCCAATCTTGCCTGTGTGCTCTCTCCGTCACTCAAAATAAATAGATAAATACACTTAAGAAAAAGAAAGAAAATTAGTCTGTATCCAGAATGCTGCCCAAAGCAAAACTACTTTGATTTTCATGTGAAGAGGGTGGCACCATCAGCTCACAGCTTAACAAGGGGAAGAGAAGAGTAAAGATCATTAAAATACAGTAACCTAAGGGTTGACAGGCATCTAGGTGGAGGTGCCACTGGAGGTCAGAACACAGTGTGAGTGACTGTCTGAAAACGTCCAGGATGACTTCACAGAGGGGATAATCTTTCAGCAGAGCTTTGAAGGACAATTTGGAAACCACAGGTAAACAGGGAGGGTGACATTCAAGCCCTGTACAAGTGTAAAAAGACAGCTAACAAACTAGAAAGCAGGCAAAGGCCAGAGGACAAAGGTTCCTTTATGCCAGGCCAAGGAGTATAGACTTTATCCCATTAGCAGCAGACAGCTATTCATGGTTTTAAGGACCCTGTTATAATCAGTCTGGTCACAATGATCTAACTGCTGCCTAGGATTCTGTTACAGTTGTGTGTATGTGGGCCCGATAGGGTCACATTTCCTGTTCTTTGCATTACTGACATTAATCACAACTGAGCATCGCCACATACATTTTTGGCTCACTCTGAAGCATATGCACAATATAAAAATTGCTCAATAGTCCACTTCCTCAGTATCTGATGATTCCTTCAGGATACTGTGAATACCACTCCTGGTGGGTCACCACCTAACTCAGGGATTGGGGCTGGTGTCCACGTTACTCTGCATATTAAATTTAAATTCTTCTGATTTTGGAGCAGCTCCCTCTGCTGCTCCCGTAACTAACTGGATGATTGGCCTAAGGACAGATACTGTGTTTATTTGTTCCTTACTGTATTCTCAGTGCCAAGAATAGTGACAAAGGGCCAAAAAGGCATTCAATAATATTTTGTATCGACTGAATGGGCTTAATTTTAAGTTGTGCTTCAAGGTAGGTTAGGTTGAGGGTAAGTCAATCTTAATAATTTCATCAATTTCTCGGTTAAAATGAGTAATTTATCATGATTCCTATCCCTATCCCTATCTCTTGGCTGAAACTGAAAGAACACTGAATCTTCTATTACTGTTAATAATAATAAACAATATATTCGGTTAACCCTTTAGTTTTTGAAGCTGGTTGACATATATTTTCAACCAGTCACAAAATACTGGGGTGCCTGCTCAAAAATATTTCATTGAGAGGAGTACATGATCAAAAATTAGGAGACCATCATGTTTGTAAATCACAATGATTACATCCAGTTCCTCCATCTCAGGTTTTGTGTTGTGTCTCTATAGCCAGTATTATGTATGGAGGATTATTTTTATATTCAGAGAATAAAGTAAACTCCCAGAAACCCATTAGAAAATATTTCTTGAGCAATCACTCTGCAGATGGCATTGGTCATGGGGAAGAAGGATCTATGGGTGGAAGACAGCAGAGGGAGAACCTACAACAAAAAAGAGGCAGGGAGCTCCTGGGTGGCTCAATTGGTTAAGCATCTGACTAAGCTCAGGTAGTGATCTCACAGTTCGTGAGTTCAAGCTCTGCGTCGGGGTCTGTGCAGACAGCTCAGAACCTGGAGCCTGCTTTGGATTCTTTGTCTCCCTCTCTCTCTGCCCCTCCCCTGCTCGTATTCTCTCTGTCTCTCAGAAATAAATAAACATTAAAAATTAAAAAAAAAAAAAAAAAACAAAAGAGGCAGAAGCCCTATTGCCCAGCTCTTTCCAAATATAGTTCAGGCATCAAATCTGTTCATAGAAATTCTCTCAATTTGTAGTCAGTATAGCACTGGAGTAATTGGGAGAACATGAATTAAAATAAGAAGTAAATCGTGTATAGGATGCAGCCACACACACTTATTAAAGAAGAATATAAATATTCAAGTACTAACTAATATTTGTAAAAACTTAATGTTAGCTGGCAAAAAGCTGAAAAGTGGTGATCAGAGTTAAATAGAGCCAGGTAGGGATGGGTTGATACCGCTGGGGTGGAAGAGAAAGCCTGCAGAGGGGCAGAAGGTGATGAGTGCCCTTGACAGGCAATTTAATTACCCAACTTAGTGAATGAATATAGACACAATTAAATCAACATCCCCAAACACTCTTTCTTCATGGACAAGAGACATTTAAAATTATCCAATGGCTAGTGCCAAATGGAAACAAATTTACTACTCTCTCTGAGAAAACAAAAGAACAAATTTGCAGGAACTCTGAAAGGCGAACATTTATGAGGTTGGATAAAGTCCTACATGTGAAGTTATATTCCAACATTCTAAGATACTTTTAACTGCATGGAGTTTGGGGGAAATTTTATGACTATTAAATAAATAAATAATAGACTCCAGTAATTGCCATACTTTCCTTCAAAGAGCTCTCAGAACATTATGAACACATAAGGCAAATAAAACAGATACAAGTGTCATGATGGAAACATACATGCACACACACACTAAGTAGAAGAATTAGGAAAAGTGCCAATACAGAAGGAGTATAGCTACAAAAGTGTCAGCCACATTGTATATCCACTAGGGTACTGGAGAGGCAAAAACATCTGTGAACCTAGGAGACCTTTCCTTACAGATGCCTCAAAATGGCTATTGAGTAACTGAAAGAGAAATTTTGTTTCCTACTGATAAATGCATTCTAACCAGTCTGAAATCATCTTTTAAATATTGTCAAAAAAGTTGATATTATGAGAAGGTAATACATTGATAGGTATTCTTCCTTTTCTAAAAGTCTCTTTCAGAACTTTAAAAGCATGAAAAATTTTGTAGTAAATACTTCCTTATTTCTGCAAAAAATTTTATATGGCCACTCTGTGAGAGCAGTAGAATTATAGCAAACACAGAAACAAACAAAAAACCCCATAAACATTATATAAAACACAGAAGGTAAAATGTGGAACTCATTGACAAGTTGCCCAATGAACAACAAACATCAAAGTCCCAAGCAGAGATACCCAGCACACTAATGAACAAAAGTGATGTCTGACAGGGAGTAAAGACCCCTTTACAAACCCCAAGGCTAAAATTGGATGGCAGAGTTTCTGTAAATATGCATAACAACAGCACTTTAAAACAAATTCCAGTATTCTAGAACCACAGACTATACCCATCAAAATATATGTTTTAGAGCAAGTAGGTAAAAAAAAAAAAAAAAACCCATAGGAGTACATTCTTGTGACTCTGGATTTGGCAATGGGTTCTTACATATGATACCAATACAGTGAGCAAAGGACTTAAGTAAACATTTCTCTAAAGAAGATATGCAAATAGGCAAGAAGCACATGAGAAAATACTCAACACCATTAGCCATTAAGCAAATTTAAGTCAAAACCACAATGCAACACCACTTAATACCCACCTGGACAGTTAAAAACAAAAAGTCAGATAATAGTAAGTGTTGACAAGAACGTGGAGAAACTGGAACTTATATAATAAACTGCTGGTGGGAATGTGAAATGGTCATTTTGGAAAAGAATAGGGCATTTTCCATTTTGGAAAGAAGAGGGCATTCTTCAAAGAGTTAAATATAGAGTACCCATACAATCTAGCAATTCCACTCTTAGGGTATATTCATAAAAGAGTGAAAATATATATTCATACAAAACCTTGACATCGATTGTAGCATTGTTCATAATGACCAAATCAACAGAAATATTCATCAACTGATGGATATGCAAAATGTGGTACATGAATATACAGCCAAAAAAGAAAGTGCTGGTACACGTGATGATATTAATGAACCTTGAAAACATTATGCTCAGGAAAGAAGTCCATTACAAAAGGCCATATATTGTATGATTTAACTTCTATGAAATGTCCCAAATACACAAATATATAGAGACAGAAAGTAGGTTAGTTGTTTCATAGAGCTGGGGGCACAGAGGACAGCAGAGTGATAGCCGTAAGTTTCTTCTTGAGGTGATGTAAATGTTCTAACATTGACTGTGGTGACAGTTGTGTGATTGTGAATACAAAAACACAGACTATACAACTTTAAATGGTGAATTAAAAGGTTTGTGAATCTTCATAAAGTTTTTATCCAAAAAAAGCTAGAGGTTGCCAGTGGGTGAGAGTGAAAATATACATGACGTCACAGAGATGGATACAATCAAGTACATACTAGGGTTCTGAAGTTGACAAGCAAAGGTTTGAATTCCAATTATTATACTTATTTTTAAATTTTATTTGAGAGAGAGAGAAAGTGGGGAGAGGGGCAGAGGGAGACAGAATTTTAAGCAGGTTCTATGCTCAGCATGGAGCCCAACGTGGAGCTTGATCCCATAGCCTGGGATGACCTGAGCCAAAATCAAGAGTCAAACACTCAACCAATTGAGCCACCTAGGCACCCCCAATTATAATACTTAATAACTGAATATTTGAGAAAGTTATTTTTCCTTCTAAGTTCCAGTTTATCTCTTCTAGAAAAAAGGGAGTAACAATTATACCAAACTTACAGAATTACAATGAAGAGCACCTGACTTCCAGCTTATATTGAAAATCAGAATTATCTGGTTTCAGTGGTCCACACTGTTCCCTTGCAACTACCAGCAAGTACAGAATACTGACAGCTTTTTAAAAAGTTTTATTTTATTTATTTGAGAGAGACAGAGACAGTGCGAGTGGGGAAGAGGCACAGAGAAAATCCCAAGCAGGCTCCACACTGTCAACACAGAGCCCAACGCAGGACTCGAACTCATGAAACAGCGAGATCGTGACCTGAAATGAAACCAAGAGTCGGACACTTAACCAACTGAGCCACCCAGGTACCCCCTAACAGCTTTATTAAGAGAAGCAGATGCTCTCCAATCAGTAACAACCCCAACCTATAGGTCCCATAGACCATGAGTCTGCCACTCCTGGAATGGTAGTTAAGATGTTATGATTGGGTGAAAAGACTCTTAAAGTGCAAAAGCAGGTTTTATTTATTTATTTTGAGAGAGAGAAGGCACAAGTGAGTGAAGAGCAGAGGGAGAGAGAGGAAGATAAGTGGGGCTCACCTGAGGCAGGGCTCGTGTTTTCTTTTACCTGAAGTGGGGCTCAAGCTCACATGATGTGGAACTTGAACTCATGAACTGTGAGATCATGATCTGAGCCAAAGTCAGATGCTTAACAACTGAGCCACCCAGGTGCTCCCGAAGCAGTTTTAAATCCTATGTTACAAACTCCGTGTGCTCGCCCCTCTGTCCTCTTTCCGCCATCTTTCCATGCCACCACAATAGTGTACATGAATGTCCTGGCAGACGCACTCAAGAGTATTAACGATGCCAAAAAGAGAGGCAAATGCCAGGTTCTTACCAGGCCATGCTCCAAAGTCATCACCCGATTTCTGACTGTGATGATGAAACATGGTTACATTAGCGAATTTGAAATCATCGATGATCACAGAACTGGGAAAATTGTTGCGAACCTCACACACAGGTTAAACAAATGCGGAGTGATCAGCCCCAGGTTTGATGTACAACTCAAAGATCTAGAAACATGGCAGAATAATCTGCTCCCGTCCCACCAGTTTGGTTTTGCTGTACTGACAACCTCAGGTGGCATCATGAACCATAAAGAAGCAAGATGAAAACACACAGGAGGGAAAATCCTGGGATTCTTTTTCTAGGGATGTAATACGTTCATACAAATAAAACACCTCACTGGAAAAATAAATAAATAAATACTATGTTACAAAGTCTAGATTTCCCCACCTCTGGAATGGAGAATAACAGTAGTAACTTCCCTGGTTTTGTTAGGAAGATTAAATCAGATGCATGGAAACAATAGAGCACAACACCTAGTCGGTAATAGCTTTCTGAAGGGTTTCTTCAAGTCACTGGCGGAAGCCAGAAAATTACGCAGGAAAATGAAGACTCTGGTTCAGTGTTACTATGCACCAAAGACTACTATGTGTTTTAATACTCTCTGAAATCCTCCTTGACCCACATTAAATGGGGCTTGGAGGTGTGTGAAGGTGAAGGAATAGACCCTGGAAGGTTTCCAAAAGTTAGCTTTTTGTCACTGAGGAGAGTAGTTTTCCAGTCAGGTGCAAAGCAGCTATTTGGAAAGCTTCCTAAAAAATTCTTCTTTGGGTAATCAAAAATATAAAAACACCACACAAACAATTTTGTCCCTGTATTATTAATTACCTTTTGGGACAGAAATAAAACAAAACAAATTACCCCTGCTGAGTAGCGTGATAACCAGAGATGGCACCAGATGAGCTAAGCCTGTTTCATGCCAGAGACAAATAGGGCTTGCTCAGTGCCAGAGATAAATTGGACAGGCTTGTCTCCTACTAGAAATAACCCTCAAAATACAAAAGCAGGTTTAAACACTCAGCAGCTTAGACACACAAACACACACACACACTTGCACATATGAACACATCACACTGCATTCACAATCTGGCTTCAGAGACCATCTGAAATGTAATTTAATGCTGGTTAGTTAAGAGCTTATCTCCAGGAAAAGAAAATTCCCTCTTACCTAAACAAACATTTTTTGGAGTTATTAAAATCAATTCCTTTCAGTGGTTAGGAATTCTGATTCCTGGAATAAGCACACTGATCATTAAGTACCTTTAAGAGGACAGAAAATACCCTGCTCCCTTCCAGAGATCTGAGTCTTCTGCACACCCAACAAGCCTAGGCCTGTCTTAGAGAATGATAGCACTTTATGGAATACTTCATATCTTGAACAATTTCTCACAAGTCAGAGGCCGGCAGCAAGTGCTTGATATGATAGCATGAGACATCTACTCTGGCCAAATAAAAGAAGCTGTTCCAAAATAAGGCCCATAAAATATGTGGTAAGAGCCTTCAGGCCCATGAAACTTTCACATTTTGTCAAAGGCAATCCTGGTGAATCTTCACCCCAAAATAAGTCACCCCTCAGGAATAGAGGATAAGCATTTTTTAATTTTATTTTCTGCATTAAATTCAGGTTCTTAGCACATCAGAAGCCAAGATTTGAAGACCTCTTACGATATCATATGATTCTATTTTCTTCCCTTCAAAAACAGGACAGCCTTACTAAAGCACAAGTTTTATCACCCCCTCTGCTTCTCCAGAATTTATAAAGGCTTCCTGCAGCCTGGCTGGGGCAGAGAGCTACAGACTGCCAGTGCACCATAGCTGAATTCAGGGTAGGCCCAACATCAACACTAGAGTTGATCAAGAATGAAACAATCCCATCTTGGTAAGTGTAGGGTTGTGGAAATGAGGGAGCTTGGGTTAAACAGGAAAAAAAAAAAATGAGGATTGGCTTCTGGCTTGGGGGTGGGTCGCAGTCCAAAAGGCCCAAACCATGCAGTGAAGATGCAGAGATTCAACATGCACTTTAGTTGCTTTGAAGTTCAGTACTCAGGACAGCAACTAGGGAAGGAAATTAAACAGTTAAATGCAACAAATTTCTTTGAACCTGTGCTATTTGGCAGGTCTTTGATCTAGGTACAGCAGGAAACATCAGGGAGGAGGGCAGTACTGGGAAGAAGAGGGATCCCATGATCCCTACCATTACCTCTTATTATGGGTGATAGTGGGATGAGGTAAAGGTAGAAGCAACTTAAAGGGAGGGCAAGGGAACTCACATAAGTGATTTAAACACCCTCGATAAATATGAGCCAAATTCTTCTGCAAAAATTGAGATGGAGAAGTGAAGAGTGCAGGGCAGTGGAAAAATTTGAAAGTAAACCTAGAAGAAATATGATAGAGAGTAAAAAAATTTTTTTAAATATAAAAAATGGATCTGCTAAGCAGCAGCTAGAAACCAGTTACAAAGTTGAAAGTGGAAAATGCATTAATTGGCATGAATTCAACAAATATTAATTGAATCCCCACTTTAAGCCAAATTTGGCTCAGGGGCACAGAAACATATGAAACAGTATATGGAGCTCTGCATTTAGTTGGCAGATAAATAAATAGAAAGTTACAGTTTAGTGCAAGGTGAGTGCTCTGATGGTGTCAAACACTGGACATTTGTGAATAATGATATGTAATAGAGCTCATTAGGAACTCTGTGGTCTTTTCCTTTCCCTAATGGGGCTAAAAGTAGCAGACAAAGCTTATGACTTCAATCAATCAGAGTTATGGATTGATACATTGGATGTGGAAACAGTATGTTCATAAAAAGTATTGTTCTTTGTCGTGTTTCAGCACCTTGGAGAGCATGAGGCTCAGGGTAAGATCTCCGTAGTTTGGGGGCGGGGGGGGGGGGGGGGATGGGGGGCCAGGGCTTCAGGGGGAGGGGGTCTCTCTACAAGACAGCGGGGGGGGCGTTTGGGGGCGGGGGGGGGGGGGGGCGGGGGGCTGGGAGGCATGTGAACAGAGAAAGCAGACCAAAGGATTGTGAGAATTCAGTTTCAGGTAGGACTTGATGAAAACGCACTAGCTTTGCCATGTAAATGAACTAAAAGAATGGAGAAACGGTTTCATTTGAAATGATGACCTTTTGATAATCATCAATGAAAATATTGTAGACCCTGAGAGTAATGATGAGGGCAAGGATAATGAAGACGATGGTACGCTAGGCACAGCAAGCACAATTTGGGAGAAGACATCTGAGAGGCTGATAGATAACAGCTAAAAAAAAGGAGGTAACTTAGGTCAAAAGACTGGGTACAAGTTAACCTTGAATCCTCTTCCTCCATGTTATGCAGAATAGAATAACCTTTATTTGAGACGATTTCCAGAAAAGTGAAGTTCTTTACAATGAGCTGAGCTGACTATGGCTAAACTCCGAAAGACAACAATAATCACAGAAAATATCTGTTGAGTCTTTATCTGAATTTATCACTATGATGGATTGCCCCCCTTTCTCCCCACCATAACCCAGCATGGACAATACTATTTTTAGTCTCAGTTTTGAGCAAGCAGACTGAGGCTTTCACGGTTTATGTTTAACTTGCCTGGTCCAAAGCCACAGTAGCAGAACCAGGTTGTTAACACAAAGTGCAAATTCTTAACCAACAGGCTACAGAAAAGGATAATAAAATGTAGGGTTTGGGGTGAGTGAGGTAATTTATGTGTATTTGTAAGCTTTTGATTAGAGACATAAAATGACATAAACTTCTCGAATGAATCTGTGAATACTGCTGACTCTGCCAATGACTGAGCCGAGTCTCGCTCTGGACTAGCCTTGAGGATGACGAGAGGCTGCCAGGATTAGTCAACACAGGCCACAGCTCTCTTTTTCTGCTCAGAACACAAGGCACAAAGGGGCAGCGATAAGGGAGCAGCTTCCTGCTCCACTGGTCTCTGGGTGTTAGCTGAGAGTGAACTGACCAGCAGGTGGCCGGGACACGCCTGAATGAACAAAGCAATACAAGCCTTAAAGGAAAAATACATTTGTCCCAGGAGTTAAAGGTACGCAAACTGTTATCCCAGGCGGCACTTGGCTTAATAAAAAAGGAAAACATCTTCAAACAACCACAGCTTCCCATTTCCATTTAAAACTAATTTTATGGCATGCAGCTCAAGTTATTTCCAATGTAAAGTTGCACAAGAATATTACTCCTAACCATAACCAAAGGAAACCTACTTGTTTGTTTTTTTTTTCATTTCACACTCAGCTACTTAAATCTTTAATGATGCAGTACCATTCCTATTTCATCAAGGTAGAGACAATCACAGAATCTCAAAATCATCTCATCAAACTATCGTCTTTTCCAGGTAGAGAAAATGTATCTGGATTGGTGGTATCTGCAAATTTTCAGTCTAAAGAAACAAGGTATCATAGGAAAAATTTTAAATGATAATCTTTTTTTAGTTTCACAGCTTTCTTTATGACCATAGGATTGAAAACATGTCTCTGTAATTTTAGATATTCTCTTTCTAAGATACCGGTGAATTAGCACAGACAGATGAATGAATAAAAGGTGCTCCCAGGCCTATAATCCCCAGTGGTAACACTCTCCCAAATTATAAGCCTCTGTGCAAGAGTCACACCAGATCAGAAGGCACAGAGAAGATGTAGAGAAACGATGTCACTCTTTCTCCAGTGACAGCCATGGAAGTGTACAAAGTCATTCAAGAGACTGGCATCAGCACACCATGACACATGGCAGCACAATGTTCCTCTAAAGAAAAGGTGACTTCTCTGCCTTGTAGCCAGCACACGAGGGCCACAGGAAATACAAGGTCTGGCACAAAAGAAAGGCCTAGCAGGACATACTTCTGGACTTACAAATTACATTTAGTGGAAGTAGGATTAGAGTTAGGTTGTAGATGTTACAAGCATTGATATCATCCACTAAGCCACTGGTGGCTTCCTTCTACTTGCACTGTACTGCCTGCTCTAGTTAAGGGTTTGAAACAGACAATGCTGTGAAGTCCTCCATTTTCTTTCTTTCCTGAAACAACTCATACCCTGTCTTGCACAATGATAAAATAAATAGTGGATTCTAGAATTTATGTCCTCAGTGTCTCCATCAGTGTCCCCTAGGGCTTAGATCTGTTCCTAAGGTGGCAAAAAGCCCAGCTTCATTCATTATATTACACATAAACCTCTGATTTTCCCACATTCTCAAGTTGAACAGAGGCCTGGTCACTCCAACGTCAGAGTATTCCTGCTGTGAATTTCTTTCTGAAAGAATCAACCTCTTCAAATTCTAAGTTCTTTGAAGTCAGTACTTATGTCTCATTCATCTTTATAATTCACAAAGCTCTTGGCACAAAGTAGGAAGTCCACAAACATTATTATTTCAAGAAGAGAAAGTGGGAAACATCTGGTAAATGAGCAAGATCTAGCCTTTGACAGAAGTATAAAGGGGTGATGCTTATAGTTGAAAAAATACAACTGTAATGTTAATTTGTAGCCACAATATTATACAAAGCCATAAAGTGATAGTATTAATTCCTTGAAGATTGGGGTAGTTTTTTTCTGTTTTATTTTTTCTATTTCTTTCTCTTTTTGTCTCTTTTTTTCATGCCCCTCCATGTTTCCAGTTCCTCTTTCCTTTATTCAGTAAATTCTTACTAATATATTATGAGGGTGTTAGGTACCATGTTAGATATCATTAAAAGAAAATGATAGCCAGTACAGCAAAAAATACCAACAAACCCTGAGACTTTAAGATGAAGGGATTTGCTTTAAGTTATTCATCAAAAACAGAAGACCATGGACTTGAATCCAGAACCCATTAATCTAAAACCAGAACTTATTTCACCATATGATTCTGTCACTCCCTCTCTTTCAACAAGAAATCGAATATACTCCTTATATTTATTGGCAATAATAAATCAGAGCACTATTCTTCATTTTAAAAACAGAAAAGAGAATATTTTGTTTTTCTCCCTGTAACAATCTTCAAGTAAGCTGGTATTTACTAATATGATTCTTAAATTTGACTTCTTTTATTTGAGTGTGGGACTTGTTATAAAAAGAGACATTCAAATCTAAAGTATTTTAAATTAGGAGAGAGGGCAAGATGGAGGAGAAGTAAGGAGCTCCGTACTTGCACTCGCGCCCATACATCACACAGAAAAGATCTGAAGCCATTGGAAACCTT